>NW_015549581.1:831452-869205 GCF_001515605.1 Sinocyclocheilus anshuiensis
GCCGTGGCCTTCAAGTGGGCAGTCCTGGAGCTGCGCTACTACCTCCTTGGCCGGAAGTTCACCCTGGTCACGGACCACGCACCCCTTCAGTGGATGGCCCGTGCCAAGGATACCAATGCCAGGGTGACCCGATGGATCCTCGCGCTCCAGGACTTCCACTTCGTGGTGCGTCATCGGGCCGGAGCCGCGAACGCCAACGCAGATGGCCTTTCTCGGATGTGGACAGCTTTCACAGGTCTGTCAGGGGTCACTCCCCACCCACCCCCTATCGCTCCCCTACTATCTCATATTGTTAACAGGACCAGGACGACGTTTGGGGGGGGAGTGTGACGAGCGTCCCGCAGCTTCATCAGCATCGCCCTGGAAACAAGCAAGGCACACCTGGCCGTCCTCAATTATTAAACAGTTCTTCTTAGTTAATTAAAAAAAACATACAGCACGACCAGTGTAGTCTGATTCACCAACGAATAACTTTTATGAAACAGTTCTTCTTAGTGAATCAAAACATACAGCACAACCAGTGTAGTCTGATTCCGCAGCGAATAACTATTATGAGATAGTTCTTCTTAGTGAATTAAAAACATACAGCGCGACCAGTGTAGTCGGATTCCCCAGCAAATAACTATTATGAAACAGTTCTTCTTAGTGAATCAGAAACATACAGCACAACCAGTGTAGTCTGATAGCCAAATGAATGACTCTTGAGACAGTTCTTTTTAGTGAATCCTAAACATTCAGCGCAAACAGTGTAGTCCAAATGATTCTCGAACAAATGACTCTTCCAAGATGGTTCTTATTAGGGATGCAAAACAAACAGATCGAAAGTCTGATTCCCCAGTAAATGACTCTTATGAAATGCATCTTTTTAGTAGATCAGAAACATTCAACGCAACTAGTGTAATATGATTTCCCACCTAAAGACTCTTATGAGACGGTTCTTTTTAGTGTATCAAAACATACAAAACATACGCAAGGTTTATGCGCATAGTCCAAGTCTTCTTCTCCGTTTTTAGTGTATCTCTGTGGCAGAATTACAGCGACACATATTGGTCTGACATGTATACTACAGTTTTGTGTCGGTTTCATGGTTTCGTGTGGACACAGATATTTCTTGAGAAGAGGGGAAAAAAAGATCGGATAGGGAAAGCTCTGGCTTCGTTTGGACGTAGCCACAGTGTAGTTCTAATGCCATATGAATGACTCTTATGAGATGGTTCTTTTTGGTGAATCAAAAAGATCCACTGCAATTTGTGTAATCTGATTCCCAACCTAATGACTCTTAGGAGACAATTCTTTTCAGTGAATTAAAACACAGCACAGTGTAGTCTGATTTCCAAATGAATGACTCTTATAAGAGGGTTCTTTTTAATGAATCAAAAACCTTCAGCATGACCAGTATTGTCTAAATGATTCCTAAACGAATGAATCTATTATGAGACTATTATTTTTCAGGAATCAAACAATCAAATGTTGTAGTTAAATTATTATAGTTATTGACTCATTGTTCATTTGAGAACATTATGAGTTTTCTGTTTTCACATTTTTATTGGTTTAGTATTCTATATATTTATTATTGAAATTATTAATTCCTTAAAAATACCAGAAGAATCATTAATGGAATGGTTAAGGAATCAAAATCCTTAAATTCTTTTTTCAGTTCATCTCTATTCTTTGTTTGTTTACTATTTGTTTTGCTCCACTTTTCAAGTCTTCCCATGAGACGTAATGCTGATTTTGGATGTGTGATTATGTCACTTCACTCTGTTATTGTTGTGAATGTGTGTGTGTGTGTGTGTGTGTGTGTGCTATCAGATGTCTAAGTATTACTCAAAAATTAATCAGAAATGCCACACATCTACTCCCACTGCAGTCTGTACTCAGTCCACTGCTGCTCTCCTAACACATCTCATGCTAAAAGCTCCACCCACACTGAGCCTTTGCCGTCCAGATGGAGTTTTAGTTCAGCACAAACCACATACAAACCACACAAGGAAAACTCAGTGCTTCTTGCACCTGCAGAGAGGTGTCTGGAAAAAACAATGTTTTCATTACATCATATATACATTTTAAACAGTACTTGTAGGATTAGAGATCAGCCTGACTTGAGTGATCCAAGCAAATTTTGTAAACGTGTAGGAGTGTATGAATGTATAAAATATGAGAGAATAGGAGCAAGTGTTACTTTTTGTTTATGTTTTGCTGGCCGATGCAACAGAGGGGGTCAATGTTTGGCTAGTCTCAGCCTCAGACGGCACACCTACGGACCGCCCACAGTCCTTTACCTGACCATCTGATATTGCACACAAAAATGGCAGGCTCTGTCTGAAATTAGCAGTTACAATCTGATTGGCTGGTTTTACACAATTTTAACAAATAAATGTAATGTATTTTTTTTAAATGTATTATTATTCTGCCTGAAAACCAAGTTGTTAAACAAGTTTAAAGCTAGTGCTTTTGAAGATGAAATAATCCATAGATGTACCAAAAATTTGACATTTTAGTAACATTAAATCTCTAGATATTCATACAATCAAAAGTTATCGCTTATGTGCTCTTAACCCTCTAGTGGTTTTGGTAGTTTGGTCATTTTTGACCGAAAAATGTAAAAAAAATGTTTAAATGTTATTATTTTATAATGTTTTATTTAAATTTTGTTTTATTATTAGAAATTTTATTTTATTTTTATAAAAAAAAAATTATTAATTAATTTAAAAAAAATTCAGAGTGGAATGAAACTTGATGAATTTGGTAACACTTGCTACATTCCAAAAGCTTATAAAAGTAATTATGTCTGAAAATTATCTTATAAGCAACTAGGGAATGCATAGTTTATAGTCAACTTAAATATATAGTGAAAAAAATTTGTGAAATATTATCTGGAATATAAATATATTTTTCACTATATATATATATATATATATATATATGACATTTATATATTATTCACTATATATTTAAGTTGACTGTCTTTTCTACCCACAACTAGTACTTTAAGATGTATAAACCTAAAGAGTAACATCAAATAATATGAATATAAATAAATAAATAAATAAATAAATTCTGTCAGCAAAATGAATTGGGATTAATATCAGGA
Organism: Sinocyclocheilus anshuiensis; assembly: GCF_001515605.1. NCBI lineage: Eukaryota > Metazoa > Chordata > Actinopteri > Cypriniformes > Cyprinidae > Sinocyclocheilus > Sinocyclocheilus anshuiensis. The sequence goes on from NW_015549581.1 coordinate 834,547, forward strand.
TTTCTGACTAGATTAGAAAGAAGAATGAAACAGTAATAATATAATATAATTTAACATTTTTATTATATATATTTGAAAAAGGAAGTTTTTTTTATTAAATTGTATTTATTTATTGTTTGTTTGTTTTTATTTTTTCTCAAAAAAAATTTTTTTTCCAGGGACCCACTAGTATTCGCTTGCGGCGGACCTCAGTTTGAAAACCCCTGTATTAAAGATTGCAAATCAGTTACTTATGAGGATACATTTCAGTAAGCACGCTGTTATGTTTCCTATAGTCTGTAGGCAGCAAAGCAGCTTACTAGGTTTTGGAACAGAGCCTATCTTCTATCTTCTTTGGCAGGTGGGCGGGGCAAAATGGGCGGCGTCAGACTGACTCTTCTGCATCTGTAATGAGTTCTGGCGCTGGTTTGGTGCCCAGTGGAACTGGCAGGATTTGGGAGCATCAATGCCAGCGTGTTTTGCAGCAGTCTGGCTTACTTACACAGCAGAAGAGCACACATACACACCTGAGATACACCACACACATACTGTATATAAGCACAGCCAGAGACGAACCTCAGATAAACCTAAAGAAACACGGCCCAAAAATTAGCACTGACAGCTCGGCTTAGCCCAAAAAGACTGAGAACAGGGATATTTGGGTAAATACAGCTGGGCACTTTTAGCTCAATGTTCCGCCCTGTCATTCAGCGAAATATGACCGTTGGAGGATCAAAGTCTTGGCCATAATGAAGGAAAAAGAAACAAGGTGGCTTCACAAAGTCTCTTTTGTTTTACGAAACTTCAAAATCAGAACAGAATCGTAACCTGATGGACCACATGGCTTCAGCTCAGATTGATGTTACAAATACTGTCTGTTGCTGAAGAAATGAACACATGTATGATCACTTCTTCAAAGGGCCCTTGAAAAGCCATAGTCTGACTCTGAAGCAAATGCGCTATTTGCAGGACTTGTGTTCCCTTGGTAAAAGAAAGCAGTGCATTTGTCTTAAAAGTAATAAAAACTCTATGAGTTTAGAGAAATAGCTTATGAAACTGAGAGATAATCACACCGATGCCCTGGAGTGCTATTGCATTGGTTGTAAAAGACGCTTCGATGCGAATTACTCGCCACAAATTCAAACCGAGGTAGATGAAGCACGTTTCATCTGCTCACTACATTGGTTTGGTTTCCAGGGTCTTAAAATGTAGCAGACTTATAGGTCTCAACAAAGCTGGATATACTTAAAGGAACAGTTCACACAAGAGAAGATATTTTGATGAATATTGGTAACCAAACCAAGGTGCTGGTAGCCATTGATTTCTATAGTATGGAAAAAATACTAGAAGTCAATGGCTACCAGTAAATGTTTGGTTACAAATATTTTCTTTTGTGTTCAAGGTTTGAAACAACTTGAGGGGGAGTAAATGATGACAGAATTGGGTTAACTATCCATTTTATTATATAAAATGATAGATGAGAAGAGGTTAAATGTGGCTAAAATAAAGCTCTGACCAGAATACTCGTTTATAGGAAGTGTGTTGTAGGATAACAGTGAATAAGGCATCAAAAAGTTTACTTTCGCTTAATGTCTTTTTATATTTGTTGTCTTACTTTTGATTTATCCAGGCTCTTATTTCTGCATCACAAACCTGAAACCTCTTCTCATATACATTAAGAACTCTAGACGGTGATCTGGTGATCATAAAGCTTAGATGCGTTCATGGAAATACAACCATTTAATCGAGCAGTTACTGTCCTGCACCCCTGGCAATTTCTGCAGAGACAGTAAGCGCTGCACAATCTTTCATCATTAATAAAAATACCCTGACTATCCTGCTGATGTTTTGCTCTGAGAGGATGTGAAGGTTTATGGATGCTGACTCAATTTGCAATAAAAAAGAAATCTTAAACCATTGCCTGCAGTGCTGGTCTGATGAGGGAAATAAATGCATATTGTACCCTCTGAAAGCAGGCATTCCAACACAGTGAGTTGCGAAAAATAAGGTGAACATTCCACAAGTGAGGTTTCCTCTCAAGGTTACTGTTTTCCACCAACTCCACCACTGATGGACGTCATGTGGCGTCAGACGTGCAGTATGTGGTCTGCCTGCTAAACGTGTATAGTTTATTTGGACTTCCTTTATGTGCGCATGAGATAAAAGAGATTTAAAAAAAATTGTTTTGTAGTCTTTATGCCTTATCTTGATTGTTAGAGTAAAACTATAACTGGGCAATATAAGAAACAATTATAGTAATATCACAATAGTCTTTAAAACGATTGGCTGTTAACAATATACAGTATATCACAATGTACCAGTGTTGTTTTGGTATCATTCACATACTATTATGATTTATTCTTAACGTTAATAGTAATTTGTAGTGATTTATTAAATTTAGGCTATTTCAGTTAGTTGTCAAAGCAACATTTCAAATTTTCATTAATTGAAGTTTTTCTTATTTCAAATGTATTTCAATTAACAAAATGTTTAACTTAACAAAAAAGGGATTGCATGTTTTTATTTTTTTATTACAACAGTCATGTATATTACAGTGATAAATAAACGGTAAAACTTTACGATAGCAGTTAATCAGTTGGTTAACATTATATTATGTATCAGGAACTAACAATAAACAACATTTTTTAAAGCATTTATTATTTTCTTTCATTTCTTTCAGGTGAGTTTTTTACTATAGAGCATTATAGAGACTGACAGCATAAAGTTTCCTTGTATTTACAAATCTGACCAATCAGAATGGATATTCAAATAACAACGTCATTTGCTTTCGAAAAGGCACAAGCGTGAGGAAAAACTAAATTTCCTGCATAACCAATCATTCATCAGAGTTAACCGTACAAGCAATCAGCTTTCAATATCACTTTAGTGCGCCATCAAGCCTGCTTGCGGTGAAAACAAACAGATGAAACTTTCAGATATAGACCAAATGAAATCTGTAAATTAATGAATGATCTCCAAACAAGTGAGACCGAAGGTTGTGGATATGCATAACTGTTTGACATAATGAGAGAGTGGATGATGGAGCTCCTCTACGCACAGGTGAGTAGATGTTAGACGCTCCATTCATTAGTGTTTATGGTTATTGTTTGTATATGACTCGGAGAGTTCCGTTACCTTAAGATATCCGAGTTTTGTGTTTGCTGTTAATTAGCAAATCATATAGGTTTTTATCAATATTAATTTTCATATCAGCCTGCCAGAAAAATGTAAATACTTATGTCAGATTCAGTTAGTGAGATTCAGTTGATTCAGTTATCTTTCTGATCTATCTTATCTTTCAATCCAGTAATTCCTGCGTTTTGAGAGTTTTGAACGATTCATTGAACCGAGTCATTGTTCATGAATCGGACCACACTGTTTGCGCTGTACACCTTTTCCAAACTCAGTCATGAATAAGAATAAAGAAAATCTGAATATGGATTTTTTTTTTGTTCAGTTAAAAGAGGGCACAGAACATGCACGAATGCTACCGTCTTGAATCATTTGCTCCATGTAGCAAGACAACGTTAATCTGTCTGAATCAAAGGTTTGGGCTGCGATTTATGACAGAGATGACCTACATGTGCTGCTATCTCATTAGTACATATTATACCTGCTAATGAAGCAAGACCTTACAAGATGTTGCAGTGGTTCTTCCTGTCTAAACCCCGCCCATATGTACTTGGCCCATTTACGGTCAACAGATGAATAATTAGTGCTGTTTTACATGCTGATTTAGCAAATAAGGTGAAGTGAACTGCATACTCAGGTGTTTGTGTAGACACTAATTGCTAATTTGTAATTTAGTTGATGCTTTTATCCAAAGCAATTACAGGGTATTCAAAGTATGCATTTGGCATGTGTGTTCTCTGGGAATTGAACCCATGACTTGCCATTGTTACTGCCAGTATACATATATATTTATTACTTTTATTTGCATTTTTTATTTTTGAATTTTTATTTAAAATATTAGTAATAACCATTAGTTGATGTGTGGTTTTTGTCATTTTAATTCGTTTTTTTTAAATATTACTATTTAAGTACATTTTTTCCAGTATATATATATATATATATATATATATACTGTAATAAATGTACTTAAATAGTAATATTTAAAAAATATTTTTATGTTTTTTAATGGTTTCATTTTAGTTATATATAACCCTTATGTATAACCCTGGTGGAACGGATGGACACTTTATTATCCCAAAGCATCATACTTCAAAAAAGGTAAATAGCGGGAACCTCATGGACTGTGGATGCTTAACAGGGAGTCTTGGCTGCTTCCCAATAGATTAATTTATCAGAATGACCAATAGCACTGCAATAAAGCCCTCCAGACAAGAGCAGACGTAGAGTTAGCATTTTCATGCAATGCTCAATGCTGCATTGGGAACTCGATTACTAGATACTTTTATGGCAGATTAAAAGCGCCCATTCAGTCCTGTCCGCACTAGATTATTGACTGCTAGTGATCAGTCATCAGCTTTCAATGAAGCCAGTAGGGTTTGTGGCGGTAGACAGCTGGGCTCAGACTCAAAGGCAGTTTGGATAGACTCCATCAGGAGTGCTGAACATGTAATATCCATTTCTAAACACTACATTCCTGGAATGGAACAGATTAGCCTTGTTCTTCGCTTGTTCTTCCTTTTGGAGCAACAGGGAATTCTGTGTTTGCAAGACTTCGGAAGCCTTTTATAAAACTAGCTCTAAAGGAAGCAATTGCACACATTTACTTTGGTAATTTTGTACTGTTAATTTCGTACTCATTATGCTATAGTTAGCACTAATAACCTGCTTTAACTGTAAGTTGAAACGTACAAGCACAGCATTGCAGCTAATCGACCTAAATGGAAGGCGAAAGTCCATCAGGAATCATTTGTTAAAGTCTATCGTAGACGTTTCTGAGTGCTGGCATCTGCCCAATCCTGGGACTTTAGTCCAGATCGATCCATCTCGTTCTGCGGATCTTTCATCAACGGCTGAACTCTGTCTCTTTTTCTGCCAACAACTCTCCTCCCACTCCTCTGATCCTCTCCACCACTTTCTATCATTCTCCGACCATCTGTAGCTCCTGGCACGACTCTGCATGATAATAAACAGAATTAAGACCATTTCTACATTAATGTGACTTAAAGGAATAGTTGACCTAAAAATTAAAATTTTGTCATTATTTACTAACCTCCAAACCCATATGGTTTTCTTTCTATGCAAGACAAATTTAGAAATTACGAATAATATATTGGTTACTCTTTTACATGCAATTACAGTAAATGGTGATGGGCACTTTTAAGATTAAAAAACTGCGCAAAAGCACCTTTAGCTTTGTGTGACAAACAGAACAAACTTTAAGTTGCAGTTCTGATTGGTATACGTACTGTTAATCACTGCAAAGCTATCATTAGCTGCATTTCCATTATCTTTCAAATTGCTCAAATTGAAATTGCGAATTGAAAATACGCCCAATGGAAACACGTCAATTTCACAAAAACCCCCACAGGCTATATCGAAAAAAAATAGTTTTTATGCTCCCATGAGGTTGTTTTTCAAGCAATTTGAAAAAGGAATATTTTGCAAAACTGCAATGGGAACTTTTTTTTTTTCGCATTTACAGGTCACCTGGCAGACGTAAAAGTCATGATTATTCTTTAATGTACTGTAACCTCCAAGAAACACCTCATACGTGGCCGCTCTCAAGTATTAGGGGCTCTCTGCGTTACTTCGCTAAAGATACACGCCTACATCTCCTTCGATTAAAAATAATGGCTAGTGCGGTGGCTGCGATATACAGAAACCTACCAACATCTGTCGCCATGACTTGTCATGAGAGGAAAATACATCGGTCCCATAACATCGGTTAATAGAAAAACCCTGGAATTTTGCAGTAGTTTTTTTATCAACATTTATAAAATATCACAGAAGTTTTCACACATCTGTAATGGAAACGCAGCTACTGAGTCACTGAGTTGAGCTGAGTTGTCTGGTTTGTGAACAAATCATTTGGAATGGTTTTGTGAACTCAATAACCTGATTCATTGAAAAGATACAAGTACAAAAGATGTTTTGTTCACAAATGGGCAGCGTGATGATACTTCAATGTTGCTTTTTTATTTTAGAAGTTATTAGAGCTGCACAATTTGAGGAAAAGCTCTAATTGCAATTTTTTGAGTGTGACTATTAAAATATAAATAATAATAATAATTAATAATAATAATATAAATGACTGCATATAATTTTTAGCTTATTAATTGTGCTTGATAAAAATGTTAATAGAATAAGAAATTTTGCTATTGTGGTAATTCAATGTAAAATAAAATAAAAGTATTTATGAAAAACAATGTAATATTGGCAATTGTATTTTATACTACAGCTGTAAAATAGCAATGGTTATATTTATAATTGTCTTAATTTCTTAATTTTCAAACCATCAAGCTTTTATTATAGTGTCTTAATTTCTTTTAGTGACTTCTCTTTTGTTGACATCAGCTGGTTTATAAGCATTGAATTCTCATTACAAGTTTGGGAAGATGGTTGGTGCACGAGGCAATATCACAATTTCTGTTTTATTTCAATTAATTGTACAGCCACAAAAGTTACATATAACTTTTGAAGATTAGGAATAAGGCTCAGTAGATATTGACAAAATAGTGTAGTTTCACTTCAAAAGAAAGGGAGTCCACCTGTGGCGAGGAATGTTGACTTTCACATGTGATTTTACGGCTGGAAATGTGTTTTTTTTTTTAAAGTGCTGAGTGCATGTTTATAGAGCATATGGAGTATTTTGTCACGTGTGTTTCATTAGTCTATGTGTACATGTGTATGTATGTATCCGTGGGCGACTGGGGCGAACAGGAGATTGAGGCATAAATTCCAAGGGCACCCGACAGTGACATGCAGAAGGAAACATCTCAAAGGCGATGGACGCTGCGTGAGCGCTTTTTTCGTTTTTCACTGGCATGCAACGCTAAGCACGAACAGGATGGAAATCAACCCCCACCATCTTCAATGAAAAGGTTATGAAGGATTTGGCCAGCTTGAGGTCGCAAACACAACAGTGTTTGAGGAGGAACCAGGTTGTATCTTCTGGAAACTCATTTTTACCTAAGCCAGGACACACTCCGTCAGCAGAGCAAAATATATTCTGGCTTCCTTCCGATATAGCTATTATCCTCTATTAGGAAAACAAGAGCATTTCTGCTGAACAATACCCCAGTTCTGCAGTTATTTTTCAGACCAAAAGGCTTTTTCTAATTACTTTGGAGGAAAAACTTATAGTGAAAGCAGACACTCGGTCCGAAGGGGCCTCTGGCAGGTGTTTCAGTTTAAAACTTCAGACAGAACAATAGTATAGGATGTTTTACCCAGACAAAAGGATCTAGCATGAGGAATGGCATTTCCTTTGCTTTTCAAGGCTGGAATCAATTTAACTTCAAGTACATAGACGCAGCCCACACCCCCAGCACAGCTCCCCCTGTTGGCTCTGAGGAAATCCCAGCTGGCATGTTTCCTCCACCTTTGCCCCGTATTCTAGGAATCCCCCAGAAGTCCTGTCCCAGCTGGTGTGTCCCTTGAGAGGAGGTTTTCATTTCCTCCTGAGGGCAGACGTTTGCTGTCACAGGAGCATTTGGTCAGGGCTGTATGGTTCACAAGGTCAGCTGTCACTGGGCCAACACCGTACAATTCCAATGAGACTCTGCATCTTCCTGATTAAAGCCACAGCTCTGCCATCAATTATTTACCCTCATTGTGTTCCAAACTTCATTTCAGTTCTTTTCCATACAATGAAAATGAATAGGGTGCTGTTGAGCTCCAAAAAGCACTATTGTTCTGTACGATGTGCTCCATTCCAAGACTCTTAAATTGCATTTGCATGCATATACCTTCAAATTCAATGGCCTCCTTTCAGTTTAGTTTAGTTTCTGTTAGTTTTCACTCTTGGACTGTTGGTTTTAGTTACACTTTTTTGTAGTTTCAGTTTATTTAGTTGATTTTAAAGGGATAGTTCACCCAAAAATGAAAATTACCCCATAATTAGCCATCCTAGGTGTATATGACTTTCTTCTTTCAGACGAATGCAATCGGAGTTGTATAAAGAAACCTCCTGAATAAAGGCCTCCTGAAGCGATGCGTTTGTGTAAGAAAAATATCCATATTTACAACTTTATAAACCGTAATCCACTAACTGTCAGCAGATTGGTATGATATGAGGGTGAGTAAATAACAGAATTTTAATTTTTGAGTAAACTATCCCTTTAATGATCAAAGTTCCTCAAGTTTGAAACCATTATAATATATTGTATTTAAAAGTTTGAGGTCAGTTTTTTTTTTTTATATATTTTTATTCAGCAAGAATGGATTAAATCAATCAAAAGTGACAGAAACTACATTTATAATTTTACAAAATATTTCTATTTAAAATAAATGTTGTTCTTTTGAACTTTCTATTCATCAAAGAGTCCTCATCAAAAAAAAAAAGTGGTTTACACAAATATTAAGCAGCACAACTGTTTTCAGCATTGATGATAATAATAATAATAATAATAATAAATGTTTCTTGAGCAGCAAATCAGAATATTAGAATGATTTCTGAAGGATCATGTGACACTGAAGACTGGAGTAATGATGCTGAAAATTCAGCTTTGCCTTCACAGGAATAAATTACATTTTAAAATGTGTTAAAATAGTATTATATTTCTATTGTATTTTTGATCAAATAAATGCAAACCTCGTGAGTGTTCATAATATAAAAAAAAAAAAATCTTACAGACTCCAAATTTTTTAACGTATTTATTTGTTTTATTAATATACCACTATGTGAACAGTTTTGTACGAATGATATTTCACCCTAATGACCCTCAGCACAATGTGTTGGTTTATCTCATCTCATCTGGTCAGGACACGGTGTAAACCTGCACAGGAAATGGAGCAAATACAAGACAGGAGGACTGGCTAGTATAACAATCACGATGACATCAAGAGTTTAATGAGCAACAGAAGGACCGTGTGTTGTTTTCTTAAGAGGAACGTGAGATCTGAAACCCAGTCCTGGCCTTTTGTCAGAGCAGAACTGGTGCATGCTAGAGATCCATGTGTTTCTAACTCCAGCTGAAACACAGACCTTTAGCTGACCCCTTCTGATCGGACCATGTCTACACACGAGGTGGTCCATGTCCCTATCCCGTGAACATATGCTTAATATTCATATTATCTCATTTACATTTCTGTGCATGTTTGTATGTGTTTAATAGAGCTCATTGTTCACTCACATGAGCTTTTGCTGCTTGCAGCATGTTTTTATTATTATTAAAATGAGGTAATGTAGCATAATGTTTGAATTTTTGTCACAATTTAATCAATTTAAATCTAAAAAAAAAAATAGTTTGAACAAGACGGGATTTCCAGATGAAGAGAGTAAATGCTGAAATGTTATTTTAAGTATTTTTGATTAAGATGGGGAAAAAAAGCAATAGTCTTTGTTTAATATTCTGTTGTGCTGGGATTCAGAAGAAGAAAAAAGGTTAGGTTTATGACAAGCTAATATGAGTTATGTTATTTCACTGTGTTCCTTTAGTCAGGAAAGGTCATTTGCATTTAGCTGATATAATACATTTTAGGTCATTGACATATTTTGAATTACTTAGATTTTTATGTTTTATGTTTACAGAATATATATTGCATATACAGTATATATTTCAGAGTTTTAAATATATAGATCATTTTATTTCATGTTAATGTTAAGAGTATAGCTAATTTCCAATAGTTTCAAAGTTTGAGCTCAGTTCATTTGAAGCCTAAGAATAATTTGGATCTTTTTTAGCAGTAATAAAAGTGCCTCTCTCATTCACGTGTGCAGGTTTAGGTGACAGTGGATTGTTTTGTCAGGGTTCAGTGCCACATAAATGTATATTTCATAAGTACATTTGTTTAATAGTTTTCTGCGCATGTTGGCCAAATGCCTAATGTAGCCCATTTACCACAAGAGCCTCTCTGGATGCGTCTACCTCTGTCCTTTATGCATTTGTGTGTGTGTGTGTGTGTGTGTGTGTGTGTGTGTGTGTGTGTGTGTGTGTGTGTCGTTTTTGTACTTCATCTCAGCCTCTAGCTGTCCTCTTTCTTTTCATCTGTCTCAATTTCTATCAGCCAAAGATCTCTCTCTAAATTGGTAATCTTTCTCTTTCTCTCTCTCACAGGAGAGAGCTGGCATATTTACCTCTTTCTCTCTATGTGATCAATGGCTGGTGATGTTCTGGCTATTTCTCTCAAAATTCTCCCTCTGATGCATCTAATTTCACCGGTTTTTTTCTTTTTCTGGGCCTCTGTTACTCCTTCATCCTTTTTGCTCAATTTTCTATTACTTTTGTTGGCATGATTATATTATTATTACATGGCACCTATTATGCTTTTTTGATTTCACCATTCATTTAGTGTGTAATATACACTATTGTGTAAATATGCACACTGTTTGTGCATGTAAACAGACGTTACAAAGCCTACAAGAAAAAAATGTTATTTTTCCAGCACAAAACACTTGACTGAAATGCCTCGTTTGTGGTCCTGCATTTATTTCCGTGTTACATATCTGCATAATGACCGCTTATTAAGTGATCTCAGCAGACTGAGCTATAGCTGACCAACCAGAGAAGACTTTTCGGAAGGTGGGCTTTAAAGAGACAGGAACTAAAACAGAGTGTTGCAGAGGCGTGGCAGCAATTTACAGTATGAGGAAAATATGGTTTTTGAACTTTAAGTCATGTAAATATATTCTAGCACACCCCAAAAATAACATTATGGACTTGTAAATGAGCATAATAGGGGCACTTTAAATATTTAATATCAAATAAACCATATAAACATCAGTAATAATGCAATAATAATAAATTATATAATATAAATAATAAAAATAATAAAATAAAATCCAAATAATTGTTTTACTGCTAATTATTTCATAATTTAATTATGGTGACCAAAGTACCATTTTGTTTTCTGAGGTTTGCCAGTTATTTGTTTTTGTTTTTGTTTTGCTTTGCTTTGCTTGATTTTTATTTTATTATATTTTTGTTTTTTTAATGTATTTTTTAGTAATATTTCGATTTTTATTAAATCAATAGTTTGTTATTTATAACTACAATAAATTATAGTTTTATTTTTTTAATAATTGTATTTTTAATGAAAGAAAATTATAAAATAATTGTTTTATTTTGCTTGCTTATTATTTTTTATTTTTGGTGACACTTTTTTAAAATAAAATATTTTCATAATTTATATATATATTTTTTTATAAAATGTATTGTTTTTTGCTTGATTTTGTTTTAATTTTATTTACTGTGGCACGTTTTATAAAATATTTGTATATTTGATATTTTTTATAATTTTATTTATTTACTTATTTTATTAATGTTTTATTTGGCCAGATTATTTATTTATTAATTTAGCACCTTATTTTTCCCTGTAAGTTTGTTTGTGGTCTGGATACTTAAGAATAAAATGTAAATACAGTAACACAACGATGCTCTTGTGATTTGTCATTAGTGCTCTGGCAAGAACAGATGCATGTTTGCCCTCTAGTAGCACTTCTCTCTCTCTCTCTCTCTTTTGTTTATCATGCTGTTTTTTCACATAGGCGAGGTTTAAGAGCAGTAACCCCCATGGGCACGCTTGCTGCACAAACATCATGAGTGATATCCTTGTGTGGCATCACAACAGACACACTCTCCTCTGTTCCACGTCATCAAAGCCTGTACTATCCAAGCACGAGGTCCACACAAACATTGCAACATCATGTCCAGCCACACAGCTCTCATTCAAACCCTTTTCAATCCGTCACACTGTTGAAGTCTGCATGAAGGTTTTGTGTTCTCAGGGTTACGGCACACAGGCTCCATTTAGACCTGCTGAAACTCATGTCAGTAAACTTCTCCAACCTGGAGAGTGCGGGTCTGTCTGGTTCTGTGGGGACCAGGAGCCCTGATGGGGAATCGAAGTTTATTTCACATGCAGAACTGGGCTGGGTGGACCAGACTGAGCAGGAAGTCAATCAGCCCTGCTTGATATTGGGTTTATTTACACAATGGGCAAACGGAGGGATGGAGTTAAAGAAATGTGAGAGGTGGAAGAAAGGAAAAGAGCACATGCTTTTGGTTTGGGCCAGATTTGATCTGGATAGTGGCTAGAAAACCTTAAAGGGATAGTTCGACCAAAAATGCAAACATTCTTTTGAGAATCTTTGAAGATTCTGCTTTGTGTTCCATGAATTCCGTAGGTCATACAGGTTTGGAATGACATGAGGGTGAGTAAATGATGACAGAATTTTCTTTCTTTTTTCTTTTTTTTGGTGAACTGTCTCTTTAAGACAAAAGTGAACCCACACAAACTGCAGCATGTACTCAGTTGAATCAAAATGAACCACTATCAGAAAAAGTGTATTTACACGCGGCTCCAGATAAACCACAGGGCATTCTGTCTGCTACCTCGCTGAGCAGCTCTGGCCCTGGAAGAATTCAATTATATCGTACCTCACGTATAGCACATTCTGAGTCAACTACAGGAGCGGGAGCTGCTGCATCATTGAATTCGATTTGAGTATGCTGACTGCATTTCTTATTTACTGGCTGCTATTGATAAGGAGAAGAGAAGCATTTTCGGGGAAGATGACCCAGCTTCAGGCTTCAACCATCTGCCACTTAGTTTGACATATGTCACATGTAAATCAGAGCATCATTTCTTTATCAAGAGCTTTCGATAACCTAAACTACTAACCTCAACTTGTTATGAACAATGGATGCTTTAATACAGTTTCATAAAGGCAGACATGACACAAATTATGACATTAAGTCTTTTTTTTCCTTATTGAAAGCAACAACAACAACAACAACAAAAAGGATTTGACTGCTATCAATGCATAGCTTCCCTCCCCTGTTTGTGTTTTTTTAGTATTATGATTTTATAAGTAAAAAAAATATATATAAATTTAGCAAAAAATAAATATAAAAATATTACTTTGTATAAAATATTTTAATTATTTAAAAAGTAATATACTAATTTTATTTTATTTGTCATTAACTACTGATCTCTATTTTGTTTATAGCTTTACTATATAAATTTTTAGCGCAATTACAATAACTTTTTCTCATTGGCAAGCAGTTTTAATATACAGCTATGTGGGCGACAGTAATAGACATCAAGAAGTCATGGATTATTAGGAAATAGACAGCTGTGATGAATCGCTTCTTGCTTTATTGCGTTGCCATGGGTGTAACTGCCATTAAAACAAATAAATAATACTTGTACATTTAGTTTTCCTTTTCAAATACTCACAAATTTATTTAGGTGATTAAACAATGGTCACAATTTTCATAATTTAATAAGGTTTCCATTCATTAGCATATCGTTGAGAAGCTTTTCTTTCTAACCAGGGAAAGGCTCAGCAACAGTGTTCTTTGTTTTGTATTAATGAGACCTTTATTGCTTTAGGAACATTGTACCAAGTTACACTTGGTTTATTTCAATGCCTTTTAGCTAAAACGTTTCAGACTTTGGCACTGGTTTCTCTGTACTCAGACTCTCTCTTTGAACATCATCCAGAGATGCTGCATTAAGAGTTTGTTCCTGTAAGACGCTCAAGGTCTCTAAATCAGACCTCTCACTCACTGTTCCTGCGCTAACGGACGGCCGAGCCAAGACTCTCTTTGGCAGCATCCTCTGTTTTTTTTCTCCATTACTCTAATTGCCTTTAACCTATAATCAATGTTCATACAGTGAGGGAAAGAACTAAGCATTTCTGTGTCAGTCACTTTGATTAAATTTAGTCCCAGCCGCTTTGACATGCACAGTAGCTTGCTCTGCTTGTCTTTCAAAAGTTTCTTAACACTTTGAATGAGCAAGTTATTGGAGTTAGGCAGAGGCAGTGTCCTTGTTCAGCTACTGTAAATCTGCTTGAAATGTATCAGGCATTAGCTGGAAGTGAGTATGTTCATGTCGGCCTTTTAGATGTTATTTACAGGGTTGGGGAAGCAACTTTGGTGCCTGCCAAGATAAGTAATAATGTAAAGTAGTTTAACTACAGTCAGATACACCACTGTTCAAAAGTTTGGGGTCAAGATTGTTTTCTTTTTTGAAAATGTATTCAGAAAGAATGCATTAAATGGATCAAAGTGACACAGTAAAACATTTATATTATTACAAAATATTTTAAATGAATGCACTTCTGTTCAACAAAGAATTCTGAAGAAAATGCATCCTAAAAAATTTCAAGCAGCACAACTGTTTTTTTTTTCAACATTGAAAATAATAAGAAATGTTTCTTGAGCAGCAAACAAAAAAAAAAAAAAGTCACAAGGGTCAATTTTTTGAAATTGAGATTTATACATCATCTGAAAGCTGAATAAACAATTGAGGGTGAGAAAAAAAAATCAAAATATTGAGAAAATCACCTTTAAAGTTGTCCAAATTAAGTCATTAGCAATGCATATTACTAATCAAAAATTAACTTTTGATATATTTATGGTAGGAAATTTTCAAAATATCTTCATGGAACATGATCTTTACTTAATATCCTAATGATTTTTGGCATAAAAGAAAAATCGATAATTTTGACCCATAAAATGTATTGTGGGCTGTTGCTATATATACCCGTGCTACTTATGACTGGTTTTGTGGTCCAGGGTCACATATAAGAATGATTTCTGAAGGATGACTGGAGTAATGATGCTGAAAATTCAGCTTTGCATCACAGGAATAAATTTAAAAGTGTTAAAATAGAAATCAGGTATTTTAAATTGTAATAATTGTTCACAAGATTTCACAAGTGTTTTGATTAAAATAAATGCAAAGTCAGAGTCAAAAAAAGTCAACAACATAACTTTTGAATGGTATAGTGTATATTTATATTTTTCATAATTGATTTATTTTTAATAATTGTTAACTGATTTGCTCTGCCCCCAAAACAAGAGTGTTCATTCATTTAAAAATCTCAGTTAGGGTGACAGCATTAAACTTGAATACACCCTAACTGAGTCAAAAACATATGAACAACAGGGGAATCATCGAATCATATTTTATGAACTGTCCAAACAAACTGATTCTCTAGAATGAAACAAACGATTCACTAGAATGATTCAGACCAATGCTATATTATGAGAGAGAGGATCATTTAGAACGAAAGATTCACTTGAGTGAATCTGAAGTTCAGTGCTACATAAAAGGCAGAGGACTGCTTAGAATTATTTGTTCAATTCATTATAACGAGTCAGACATTAAAATGTTACATATTTGCTAATTTTTTTGTCAGTAAAGCAGTCTGTGAATTAAAATGACAATTAGTGATGTGACATTAGTGTTTAGTGGAAAAGTTAAAAGTACTCCCACTCTACTGATTGATATATAGAAGTTAGTAGAATTGCTACTTTTAGTTATAGACTATAAGAGACAGAAAGCATTGAGTCCTCACTCCTGCATAGTCAAGAGAAGAAGAAACCAATGGAACAGAGAGAGTGTGTTATGAGCTCAGAGTTAAAGACGAAACGCTCATGCAGTGCCGTCCATCTGGTCTGCTTGGTCAGTACCGGGTTGTTGCCCAATGGAGGTGAGAAAACATAGTCTGTGTCTTTCCAAAGAGTCAGCAAACATGCATTCACACACAAACAATGCACACGCACTTGCATCTGAGGTAAGGTAATATTTCAAACAAGATGTCCAAAACTCAGAACCTAATAGTGATTCCAGTGACCTTTGAAACTGAGCATCAATTTGAGGCCGCTAGCTCGTGTAATGCCAAGCGGTGGTGAGTAAAACTTCAGCTCAGGTTCCTTTGTTGACTTTTGGTAGGTCATAGAACCACAAAAAAAAAATCATCTCATCGTAACGTATGCATAATCGGTGTTGGGCAGTAATTAACTAATAGTACTGAGACTACCAACTTACAAAATAGTGAATTCCCAGCAACCTTTTCTAACAAAAAAGCAGCATTGCATAACAGAATGCTACTTTATTGGCTTTGATGTCACATTACATTACACAAACAACTTTATAGAAGAGCAAACTGAATAATTAAATGCACTCTGCTAAAATACCTTCTCTTCTCATATGTTGCATTAGTTCCAGTTCATAACTGAGAATTAGTTTGCCCAAAACAGATTTTCTCATAGTGTTGAAATTCCATATTCATTTCGTTAATCATCTTGTTTGGATGGCAAATGAACCTTTTCAGAAAATGATTCACTGTTTTCTTTTGAGTGGTCTTTTTTAAAATCAGTTTACACACACACACACACACACACACACACACACACACACACACACACAGTTATTTTTTGCAGCTTTATTGGCCTTGAATGGTTAAATACACATACTTGAATGTGTCAAAATGCCCGTCTTTGCAAGTATTCTCGTAAACAGAGTAATTAGGGTCTTAAATGAAAGGAAGAAAGAAAACACATGTGTAACAGTATATTGGATCCGGGCAGCTCTTAAAGTGACAGCAGTCCAATATTCCAGCTGTCTGTCATTCATGATAATCAAACAACAAAATCTCCCACTAAATCACTTTTGTAACTTTATCAGATGAAATATATATTTAATTTACACAGTGAAGAATATGCAGTGTTTTTATATATTTGATTACTTTATACAATGTATGTAGCATTTCTTATTTATTTGTTCTTCTGTAAGTATTTTTTTTTTGTCCTATAGCTTGTAATTAGTTTCTTATTCTTAATTTATTCTTTATTAGTTTCTTATTATTTCTCTATTTAATCACTGACTGTTTACTTGTCTTCACTGAGTGTTATGGTTTTTAAAAATGTGTGTGTGTGTGTGTGTGTGATAGTGTGTGTGTGAGAGTGTGTGTGTGTGTTTGGAAACCTTATGGATATGTGTGACTGTTGTTTGTCTTCAGATCATACATATAATCTAATACTTGATCTTTGATCTTTTTCTAGAATTTCCTCTCATCCTTTGGACCCGTCTAATGTATCTAAGCTAAAAATAAATGTCCTCTGTCCAGCTGTGTCAGTCTGTGTGTGTGTGATAGTGTGTGTGTGTGAATGAGAGAGATTTGTATTTTCCATAGATTTTTGTATTTTCTCTACTGACCCATTTTATACCAAATTTAGCATCAAACTACTTATGGAGTTTTACATAAGCGTTTAATCTTAGAGGTAAAAGGGTCTGATGGTGCTGTGGGACTTATATCAGCTATAGAGAGATTCCAGCAACCTTCTATTGTATTTATGTAGAGTGTGATAAAACACAGGCACTGAGACAAAAGCTTTCACGGGCAGAAAATTAACAGCAAATGTATGCAAATCAAACTTTAATTCATTCCCAGCTGCTAAAAGGCCAAAGCTAAGGACATAAATCAAAACTGAAACCAACAAAATGGCTTTTAACACATGCATGGATACAAAAGCAGTAAATTACCCAGGATGCTCTGTGGGAATGATGCAGTGCCCAGGGTGTCACTCGATCGCTCAACTAGAATAATGCCAGACTAGCCTTCTAACCCAACGCTCACTCTCGATATCTGTCTCTGTCTTTCCCTATGCTCTTGTTTTGGCTGAGTGGAAATCATTTGTGGTACAGAAAAAAAATGCTCCATTTACAGGAATTATTCTAGACACTTTATATAAACAGTACATTTACAAAACAGTGGCACAGCTTTTGCACTCATTATGAGTGTAATATTTTCATGTGTGAATGTATGTGGTGTTTTGTAAGACTGATAATAACGGGATAAAGGATTAGAACATTTATCAGTGAAAAATAATCTAGTCATACTCAAGCAAGCACAGCATTCCTCTAACATTTCTCAATGTTGTTTTGGTTGCAGTTAGGTTGTTGCAGAAAATTGTTTAAAAATGTTCTGAAAACCAATTAAAACAAGTATGCATTTACATATGTAGAATTACCAAAAAGCCTTAAAAAATAAATAGTTCCCCCAAAATAATCATATGCTAAAAATGTACTCACCCTCAGGCCAGTCCAAGGGTTTATTTCTTCATCGTAACAGATTTGGAGAATCTGCTCAACAGTGGATCCTCTGCAGTGAATGGGTGCCGTCAGAATGAGAGTGCAGTCAGCTGATAAAAACATCACAATAATCCACAAGAAATCCACACAACTCCAGTCCATTAATTAATGTCTTGTGAAGTGAAAAGCTCTGAGTTTGTTAGAAACAAATCCTTTGTTACGGTGTTAGAACTTGAAGCCATGACATCTGGCCAAAAGTCCATAATCCAAAATAAGGCTTTATCCACTGAAAAAGTCCGTCCCCTGTTGACCTCTAACATCGAAATCCAGTGACATATTTGTTTAGACATATTTGCTTTGGACTATTTTTGCTTGTAAATGGTGCTTGATCTGTGCATTTTTCTCTGCTGATTCAGACGAGACAACTTTTCACTGGAGAAAGCAACATGGAACAACAGTTTGAAGTTAAAAACATCTTAATGATAGATTTGTTACTTGCAAACACAGCTTTTCACTTCACAAGCCATTAATTGATGGACTGGAGTGGTGTGGATTACTTGTGAATTATTGTGAAGTTTTTATCAGCTGTTTCGACTCTAATTCTGACGGCACCCATTCACTGAAGAGGTTCATTGGTGATCAAGTGACGTAATGCTAAATTTCTCCAAATCTGTTCTGATGAAGAAACAAACTCATCTCCATCTTAGATGGCCTAAAGGTGAGTACATTTTTAGCAAATTTTCTAAATTTCTAAGTGTATATTTGTCTTAATATTTTACAAACAAAACAAAATGTTGTGAAAGGATTGCTATAATATCTGGAAAGGGAAAGCTGTAAGAATGTATGTAAGATGTAAGACTTTTTGACAGTAAAAACATTCCACATTCAGTTTTAGTCAGAGGTCAGAGAAATAAGATTACTGCTTGAGTCATGGAGATGAAAAATCATGCTGTCATGTCTGCCTTTGATATTTAATGTACAAGAAATCAGTTCTTGCACAGGGGCCTGTGTCACTCACGGGCCGTCCAGACAGAGTGAGATTCTGTTAAAGTGTGTGTGTATGTGCGTGTCTGAGAGGGAGAAAGAAAAACGTTGGAGACAGCGTGTGCAGGAGTCTGTGTGTGTGTCTTTATCACCTGCACTTTGCAAGTGAAGTTGGCTCGGCTGCATGGCTTTAGGCTTGAATCTAATTTATGAGCTCTGCAGCAACACTTGCATTAAGAATATCAGACTCACCATTTGCTGACACTCATCACACTGGCCACTGGGCACAAGAGCCAATGTCTCTAACGGCAGTGTGTCTGGGATGCTAAACTATTGGCTTAGTTAAAAGTGTGTGTGTGGCTGTGTTCGGAATGTAATGTACTTCTTGCATACTGCTTACGGTGTGGTGTATATACTTGTATAATGCCTATGGGTTTATTCACAAAAAAACGATTTATATCTCGCAAAGAAATAGCACGCTGTATACAATTATAAACAATTCTAGTATGCAGAATTGTAGTATGCTTATTGTAGTGCAGGAGCCCAGTTATCAACATGAAAATAAATATGTTTATTTTAGACTTTCAATCCAATTTTGTGTAAAAGAAAATACACACTGGAAATAAAAGGTCAAGTCAAGTGCATTGAATTGTGGGATATTGAAATACTAGCATATTGTTTATATATTGTATGCATACTGTGTATATATTGTATACAGCCTACTATTTAAAAAATAGTATGTGATGTAGCATATGTGATAGTATGCAACAATAAACATAATGTTTGAACATGGTTATTTTGCATTAAAAAAAAATCACACTTCTTGCAGTCTGATCGAATAATAAGTCAAGAAAATGGAAAAATGTTAAAAACGACTGTTTACACTAGTTTCACATCATTTATCACACTGGAAGTAAAAGGTCAAGTTGAGCACATTGCATTATAAGTTATAGTAATATTAAATACGGAACATTTTGGTTAATAATCTCACTCAGTCATCCAGGTATTGTATGTATATAAAAAGTTTTTTTAAAATATCCTTTGCATAAAATACATAAATAAAACTCTTTATATAAGCTTCCATAAAGACAATTTTTATACTCTATTTTTGGTATTTTTCTGATTTTAACACCCATAAAAAAGGTAATTGCAAATTTTTCTGAAATTCTGATTTTTTTCTCACAATTTTGAGTTTATATTGAACAAGTCAGACTTTTTTCTTGCATTTCTGAGATATAAACTCAGAATTGCGAGATATAAGCTCAGAATTATGAGAAGTTAACTGACAGTTCTGAGAAAAAAAGTCCAAATTGCAAGATATATACAGTGGGTACGGAAAGTATTCAGACCCCCTTAAATTTTTCACTCTTTGTTATATTGCAGCCATTTGCTAAAATCATTTAAGTTAATTTTTTTCCTCATTAATGTACACACAGCACCCCATATTGACAGAAAAACACAGAATCGTTGACATTTTTGCAGATTTATTAAAAAAGAAAAACTGAAATATCACATGGTCCTAAGTATTCAGACCCTTTGCTCAGTATTTAGTAGAAGCTAAGGGGGTCTGAATACTTTCCGTACCCACTGTATTTGTGAGATATAAACTTGCAATTGCAAGAGGGGAAAAAAGGCTTGTTTCCGCCACATAATAATAATAAAAAAAAGCTATTTGTGAAAAAGCTATTTTTTATCTTACACTTTTAATTAACATGCTTTTATTTACGTTGTGTGTGTGTGTGTGTGTGTGTGTGTATTGAAACCACAAACGATAGCACTGTATGATTGTCTCCATTTATGGTTTGCTGACTGCATTTGGTGAGATTTCGATAACTGTTTTAGACACAGTGTGCTTTGATAAACATCTTTAAGAGGTGCGTTTGCCTGATTTCCCAGATTATAGGTGCTGATTGTGTGGTGTGGAATAATCTCCCACCCGGAGCTGTCAAAACAATGCTGTTATTGACTGCTGATGAAAATGAGCCCACCATTTGTGAGAGGAATTATTCCCTCACAAAAATTCACTCCAGATTCTGGGAATAAGCATCTCCAGCCAGGCGGCACATTCTGATACCCCATGCACTTCTGCCTCCATTTCATCTACACGGGGCATGGCACGAACACCTCTTTGAGCATTTTAACGTAATCTACTGATAGGTGGCGGGAAACACGGTGAAGGAGGAGCATAATGGATAAGAGCTGGAAAAGAGGTAGAGAAAATCTAGGTGAAAGATAGATAGAGGGAAAGAGAGAAGTGGCCGGTGGGACTTATTGGTAAAGTAATGGCTCTCACGATGTGATGTTCCATTAGCAAAAGCAGCAGTGACACTTTTAATACAGCCATCAATCAAAAGCAACAGCACATTGTAAGGTCAAAATCTCCTCTGCTCATAGCATAACAGAGATGAACCGACAGAACATCATCGTTTGAGTCACGATTGCTTTTATGGCACGTCTCAAAAAGCATATAAAATAGTGAAGACCAAATAAAAGAAAAAATAGAATAAAATGGTGCATTAAAAAAACTACAGTATACACTACTGTTCAAATATTTGGGGTCATGAACTCTTTCCCTGCTAGCATTTAAGAAAAAAAGTTGATCATCTTCACAATTTTTTTTTTGCATAATTTTTTTAAACAACATTTGAATATGGGTAAGTTAAAAATAACCAAATAAACAAAACTTTTTGAACAAAAAGCTGAGAAAATTTAATCGGATCGGATTTAAAGTGGTTTTAAAGGGGGTTTAAAGGGGTCATATGACGTTGCTAAAAAGAACATTATGTTCTGTATTTGGTGTAATGCAATGTGTTTATGCGGTTTATGGTTAAAAAAACACATTATTTTCCATATAATGTACATTATTGTTTCTCCTCTATGCCCCGCCTTTCTGAAACACGTAGATGTTTACAAAGCTCATTTAAAGGGGGTTTAAAGGGGTCATATGACGTTGCTAAAAAGAACATTATGTTCTGTATTTGGTGTAATGCAATGTGTTTATGCGGTTTAAGGTTAAAAAAACACATTATTTTCCATATAATGTACATTATTATTTCTCCTCTATGCCCCGCCTTTCTGAAAAACGATTTTTACAAAGCTCATCGGTTTGAAAAAGTGAGGTGTGCTCTGATTGGCCAGCTATCCAGTGCGTTGTGATTGGCCGAATACCTCAAGCGTGTGACGGAAATGTTACGCCCCTTAACATACTGTGATCATGCCGTCTCCCAGCAGGACGAGACTCAGTCCAGCTGCTCTGCTCGTGCACATCCCATCATCGGTTCTCTTTTAGCATTTAGAAACATAGAAACAGCCTTTGTGCCACAGACGCATTAGGCTACTGGTTCAGGAAACAGTATTCGTCCTCCATAAAATGCGCAGCACACATCTGAATATTTGGGTTGAACTGTTCTGGAACAGTTTTGTAAATACAACTTAGTCGTGTCCTCTTTTGGAAGGCCAAACAAAGTAGTTACACTTTCACAACGAAACACACAGCGACTCTACAACATGGCAGCGGTGGCAACAGCGAGAATAAAAGTTACGCCTTCTTTCTTTGCGTGAACATTTGGGCGGCATTATGCAAATCTTCCCACATCGTGACGTAGACATGTGGGGGTGTGTTAGAACGAGCCGTTTTAGGTAGGTGTGGTTGACTCTTAACTTTTATAAAGAGACTTTAGTCTTTGCAACTTTACAGATCTTCTTTATGCACCAAGAGCTTGTAACACTCCAAAGAGAAAGGAAAAATTGAAATCGCATCATATGACCCCTTTAAATCGATGATCTAAACATAGATGGAGTAGATCTCTTCCATCAACACTCCCAAAGCTTGCGTTAAGCAGTTTTGATTCATATGCTGTTTGCTGTTTGATGATTATGTTTGATGCATGATTTTACATATGCATATGCCTACCCTAGTGAAAAAGTAATATATTTAAAATGCATTTACTTCATTCTAAGTATAGTTCAAATCTATTAACATATTTGCTGACATGTTGCTCGAGACCTACTGATATAAAAATTATAATTAAACTTTATTTGGACTACTACTTGTGCACAATGCACATTTCTTAATATTAAGCCTAAAATGTGTTTTAATGTCACTATAGATGAGGACTGTATAATCTTTGAATAATATAAGTCTTTAAATGCAAGATATTTAAAGTGTACCTGAAGTATACTTGCAATAGTTCAACTTAAGCACAATCATATATACTTTGGTATATCTTTAGTTGGACCTCAGCACTACTACTCAGCACAATTAAAGTGCATTAAGTACAAAATTAGTCGTTCCAATTTAGCCAACATTAAGTATACCAGTTTAGTATACCAAAAGTACAATATTGCAGGGTATTTTAGGGTATTAAGCTCATAAATATGTAAATGCATTTGTAGTATACTTAGCATGAAATAAATGTATTTCAAATACATTTTAGTATATTTATTTTTCACTAGGATACATATGCAATCACTTGTTTCTGCTGCTTCTTCACTTTGTTTTGATCCATTTTGAAGCTTGTTTCCGCCAACAGAATTAAAAAATAATTAAATGATAATTGTGACTGAATCTCACAAATCTGACTCTTCTCAGATTTTTTTACATCTCACAATTCTGACTTTTTTATTCAAAATTGCAAGATATAAAGTCACAATTACAAGAGTCAGAGTTGCAAGATGTAAACTTGCAGTTGCAATATAGTCAGAATTGCAGCAGTATAAATACTCACAATTGCGAGTTTATATTGCATCTCACAATTCTGACTTTGTTTCCTGTGAGATATAATTGTGATAATTGTGAGATATAAACTCGCAATTGCAAGTTATAAAGTCTAATTCTGAGGTAAAAGGTCAGCTTACTATTCTGATATTTTCTTACAATTGTTCATATCACACAATCACAATCAGAATCAGAATCAGAATGAGCTTTATTGCCAGGTATGTTTACACATATGAGGAATTTGTTTTAGTGACAGAAGCTCCACAGTGCAACAGAATGACAGTGACAAGACAGGACACAGATAATAAAAAGAATAATATAAAAATATACAAAACAGACCATGTACAAAAAAGCAAAAACACAATATATAATATAGACAATTTTGTATGTACAGGTATGATATGTGCAAATTTGAAATGTAAATAAGTATGTGTGTTAAATAAATAATGTATACTAGTGTTGTGTGTTCCACGATTATTGTTAGGTGTTCATGAGAAGGATTGCCTGAGGAAAGAAACTGTTCCTGTGTCTGGTCGTTCTGGTGCTCAGTACTCTGTAGCGTCGACCAGATGGCAACAGTTCAAAGAGGGAGTGTGCTGGATGTGAGGGATGGTGCTTTTCTTCTCTTGTTCTTTCTGAAGACCTGACGCACGTCATCGTCACTGATCTGGAGTTCTGGAGGGGGGAGAGGGGGGTTGCAGGAGGTGTGAATGGTGTTTTTTCAAACCTGCAATAAAACTCGTTCAGATCATCTGCCAGTTGTTGATTCTCCACAGTGCTGGGGGATGGTGTCTTGTAATTGGTGATGTCTTTCAGACCATTCCACACTGAAGCAGGATCACTGGAAAAGAACTGGTTCTTTAGCTTTCCAGTATAATTTCTCTTTGCCACTCTGATCTCCTTTTCCAGTGTGTATTTGGCCTGTTTATACAAGAATCTGTCCCCATTCTTGCGAGCATCTTCTTTGGCCTGACGGAGCTGTCTGAGTTTTGCAGTGAACCATGGTTTGTCGTTGTTGTAGGTTAAATGAGTCCTGGTAGGAATGCACATGTCTTCACAGAAACTGATATAAGATTCTGACGTTATACCTCACAGTTCACCCTTCACCAGGAGTTTAATTGACAGGTGATCTGACCAGTATTGACATATTTTTGCTGTTGAAACAAGATACCCACTGATGTTCATTCATGTTTATTTTGTGCTATAACTAGTGATGAGGAAGAGATGATCAGTTTACATGCCGCTTGAACTGAGGCACTACAGCAATCTGTCACGACACATTAAAGAGCCACAAAATGGTATTTATTGTTTGAATTCTTAAAAATGACTAAATTTGAAAGCTGAGACTTTGTTTCATACCGTGGTGAAGAGTAGATAATTGTGTTCGTTTTCAGTTGAATCTCCTTGTTTGATACATTCCTTGTTGTTTTTTTGTTGGTCACAAAGCCCCCAGTGGTTTCAGACTTTATTAAAACAAAACAAAACAAAAAACATATCTGCGCTTATTAGCTGAGGATCAGAGAGGCAGACTTGACATCAGTTCTGATAAACAGATGATCCGAGTCATCGTGCATCTGTATCTGGATGAGGTCACTTCTGGGACCTGCTGTCAAACATAAGCTGGGATGAAATATCATCATACCTGGGAAATAAGCATGATCTAACTCTTAGGGTGTAGCAGAGAGGGATCTGTCCCTGCTATATTGTCAGCCAAGTCTGACCTTTACTGCATCAATATTACCAAATATCCGCATGGCGATTGTTGCTAGGGCGATGACACAAGACTGACCCGCCTCCTTCTGCTTTAATGAGGCGCTGGAAATTTCACACCTAGAATTAATCAGCCTGCCTCAATGACACGCATAGCTAACACACAGATTAATCCCACAAAACATGACAAGAACATTTCCATCTCACATTTCAGCATAAAATCAAAAGAAGGAAAGGGAAATTATGCCTATTTTTAAGGAAATTAATGTTTTTTTCATTAATTTTATGATGATTGATTACTTGATTGTAGTATTTGTTTTACTACCTTTATGCCATTTACCCTGATTTAAATATTTTGTGCCCATTTATTTATTGTTTGTTTGTTTGTTTGTAGTATTTGTTTCACTGCCTTTATGCCATTTACTCTGATTTAAAAGTTTTGTCCCCTATTTATTTATTGTTTGTTTGTAGTATTTGTTTCTTTGCCTTTATGTCATTTACCCTGATTACCCTAATATTTCTTTCTTTCTTTCTTTCACTGCCTTTGTGCCATTTAACCTGGTTTAAATATTGCCTTTTCCATTGCTACTTTATTTCTTTGTTTGTTACACTAATTTAATTACATTTATTGTTAGGGATGCACTAATATTAATTAATTAATTAATCATTCCATCCCATCATTATAATACACAATATAAAAATGTGATCTTCATTTTTACATTACATTATTCATGGTTAAATTATTGTGAGTGTTAGATGACTGTTAAGGTCACCTGAGTTAAAAATAGGGGAAATGTAATATTGTGCATCATCACTAATAATTGTATCACAATAACTTTATTTTGTTGTCGTATCAAGATGATCATTCAGCTTGTACTTTTCCATAAACACAGACATACAGTGGTATACTGTTTACCAGCAAATTTTCCCAAAGCTGAAATTTTCCTGCAGTTGACCTTAATTGCCAAGCATAAATCCCCCAGCATGCACTTGATTTACATCTATGTGCCTCCTTTTTCATATCTCCTCCTGACAGAGATGGAAACAGTTCAAGTGTTTCTCAATGTCACTCATGCAATCAATCTCCGTTGTCAATCAAACTGTAGAAAGCTACCTGTGAGCGTGTGACAAATGTTTATGATTTTTACACAGTAACGGAAATAGAGATGAGGTCAAATTGCTCAGCTAGTGATTGACAGCTCCTGTATCAGTGCCTCTTCTCATGTGTTAGAGCGACGGCGGCTGATTCATCTCACTCACACTGCACCTCAGAGCTGATGTGATCAGCGTCGCAGGGAACTGTGGCTGTGACTCACAGGGCTAAAGGTCTGTTATCCTGAATCCCCTGCTCATTGCCTGGAACCAAAGTCATCACTAAATGACGCAAATCATCAAGCATAAACACTGAGATGGCAATAAGACTCAATTAGCATGCTTCAGTCATTCTGCTCATCAGAAATAACAGCACTCTAATAAAATCCACCAGACGTCCATGAAATAGTAAATCACCTCATGCTGAGAAACAGGAGAGGAACATTGCTATTAAACATTTACACTTAGTTTCAATGGAGTTAGTGATCATTAATCGACCTTTGAAGCAGAAATGATGCCAGTGATATATCGCATTAAATTAGGCAAGCTGATCAGATGAATAAATATTGAAAAAAAGCTAATGATCATAGATTTTTGACAGCTGTGTAAGATATTATAGTTTGATTTTCTTTCTGGCTCTTGCACAAATTACAGTTTTCCACATTGCTAAGACACTAAACCCCATTCTCTGAACCAAATTGTCAATAGCCTAAACCAATTTGTCAAATATATCACTCTTTCTGCAAAACAGTTCAGGCAGTTTAGACAACACATAGTAACACCCTGACAACCACCCATAACACCTTAGCAACTGCATACTGTAGCAACACCTTGACAACCACCCACAGTACCTTAGCAATTGCATAGCATCACCTGACAACCACATAGAAGACCATAGCAACACCTTGACAACTGCACAGAACACCTTAGCAATCACATAGCAACACTCTAACAGCTGTCCAGAACTCCTTAGCAACCACATATTGTAGCAAAATCTTGACAACTACTCACAACACCTTAGGAACTGCATAGCATCACCCTGACAACCACCAAAACACTTTAACAACAATCCAGAACACCTTAGAAACTGCATAGCAACACCCTGACAACCACACACAACACTTTAGCAACTGCATACTGTAGCAACACCTTGACAACCACCCACAACACCTTAGCAATTGCATAGCATCACCTGAAACCACATGGAAGATCATAGCATCACCTTCACAAATGCCCAGAACATCTTATCAACTGCTTAGCAACACCTTGACAACCACCAACATCACCTTAGGAACTCCATAGCATCTCCCTGACAACCACCGCAACACTTTAACAACAAACCAGAACACCTTAGCAACTTCATAGTAACACCCTGACAACCACCCATAGCATCACCTACAACCTACGACACCTTAGCAACTGCATATTGTAGCAACATTTTGACAGCTACTCACAACACCTTAGCAACTGCATAACATCACCCTGACAACCACCTAGAACACCTTAGCAACCACCCACAACACCTGACATCTTAGCAACACCCTGACAACTGCCCTGGGGTGTGTTTCCCAAAAGCAAATATATGTCGCAAATTCCAAAGAACTCTGTTGCGACCACAGTTGCTTTTGGGAAATGCACCCCAGAACACAACTGAATAGCAAGACCCTGACAACCAGTCTCAATAGCTTAGCATTGTGGTAGTGTGCTTTGCTTACATTTTCTTCAGCTGTATGGCTGCTATTTAAAGTAGCAGCATTTGTGTTTGTGACACTGTACAGCAGAATCTTGTTCAGTTTGTCCGTGTTCCAGCTGAGCAGCTGTGCTGAGATGTGAAACAGGATTGCGTAACACTCAGCCGTGTAAAGATGACTTGCACATTGACCTTTTGCTTTTTTCACATGGTTCTGAGTGAATGTGGGTGGGACGGTGGAGAGAGAGAGGCATTTCTAAATGTGACTGTGCTCCATGATGCGGGGACAGCTCCCACACCATCGCTGGGGAATACAGACGCTTCCATCTCCACGCAGGCGGGTGGGTGTGATGTAGTTAGTGGGACAGGGGACCCGAGGATGCCAGTATCCAGAGAGTGTACTCTACCAACAGCCTGTAAAACACACACTAAAAAGACAGTAAATGCCAACTTACACAGTCAACCAGTACTTGTGATAAACATACACACCACGCACCTCTCAGATTAGCAGGGACAGAACAAACAAAGTAACCGAGCAGAAAAACAAAAGGGAAGAAAGGAACTTGTGGCTCTTTGTCTTTTTGCCAAATGTTTTCTGTCAAAGACTTGGATGCTGCATTATATGTGCTAAGAACTGTGATTTATTAAACATTTATGGGTTTAGAGAGACATAATAAGCTTTGCTCCAAAAAACTAGTAAGCTGTCTCACCTCCTACATAGGCAGCTACCTTCTATGCTGTACAAAAGTAACAGTAGTATTCTACTTAGGGTATTTTGACTCAAAATTAGTGTCAACAGAGCTTAACATAACCATGTTGCCAAAATAAAACTATATTACACTAATATAAGTAATATGTATTGCTTATTAGTGCAATGTGGTTAATAAATATTTAATCAATATTTAACCGCACTATTTTTTTATATCAATATTTTCCGGTATTTAATGAAATACATATTTTTATTTAATTATAAATTATATAATATGATGCAGATCAGCTTATATCCAATTAAATTCACATCCATCACACATCCATCCATCCATTTTTCAATTCCATTCATCCATTTTTTTTCATTTAATCCATTCCATCTATTTGTCTATTTTTCGATTCCATCTATCGATCCATCCATCAACCATCCATCCATTTTCAATTCCATCCATCCATCCATTCATCCATTTTTGAATTCTATTTATCCATCCATCCATTCGTCTATACATTTTTCAGTTCCATCCATCTATCTATCTATCTATCTATCTATCTATCTATCTATCATCCATCAATCATCCATCCATCCATCCACCATCCATTTTTCAATTCCATCCATCCATCCACCATCCATTTTTCAATTCCATCCATCCATCCATCCATCCATCAACCATCCATCCATTTTTCATTTCATCCATTCATCCATCCATCCATTTTTCAGTTCCATCCATCCATCCATCCATTTTTCAGTTCCATCCATCCATTTATCCAATTCAATCCATCCATCCATTCATCCATTTTTTTAGTTCCATCCATTTTCAATTCCATCCATCCATCCATCCATTCATCCGTTTTTTTAGTTCCATCCATTTTCAATTCCATCCATCCATCCGTTCATCCATTTTTGAATTCCATTTATCCATCCATCCATCCATTCGTCTATCCATTTTTCAGTTCTATCTATCTATCTATCTATCTATCTATCTATCTATCTATCTATCAATTCCATCCATTTTTCAATTCCATCCATCCATCCATCAACCATCCATCCATTTTCAATTCCATCCATCCATCCATTCATCCATTTTTGAATTCTATTTATCCATCCATCCATTCGTCTATACATTTTTCAGTTCCATCCATCTATCTATCTATCTATCTATCTATCTATCTTTCAGTTCCATCCATCCATCCATCCATTTTTCAGTTCCATCCATCCATTTATCCAATTCAATCCATCCATCCATTCATCCATTTTTTTAGTTCCATCCATTTTCAATTCCATCCATCCATCCATCCATTCATCCGTTTTTTTAGTTCCATCCATTTTCAATTCCATCCATCCATCCGTTCATCCATTTTTGAATTCCATTTATCCATCCATCCATCCATTCGTCTATCCATTTTTCAGTTCTATCTATCTATCTATCTATCTATCTATCTATCTATCAATTCCATCCATTTTTCAATTCCATCCATCCATCCATCAACCATCCATCCATTTTTCATTTCATCCATTCATCCATCCATTTATTTTTCAGTTCCATCCATCCATCCATTTTTCAGTTCCATCCATCCATCCATCCATCCATCCATTTTTCAGTTCCATCCATCCATTTATCCAATTCCATCCATCCATCCATCCATCCATCCATTCATCCGCTTTTTTAGTTCCATCCATTTTCAATTCCATCCATCCATTCATCCGTTTTTTTTAGGTCCATCCATTTTCAATTCCATCCATCCATTCATCCATTTTTTTTAGGTCCATCCATTTTCAATTCCATCCATACATCCATTCATCCGTTTCTTAGTTCCATCCATCTATCCATCCATTTTCAATTCCATCCATCCGTTTTTTATTATAGTTTTCATTATAATTTACAGCTTATTTAAATCTTTGTGTGTGTGTATATAGTTAACAAAAATATATAATTACATCAAAATATTGTTATACTGTATATATAATTAATATATTATTAGATATATTTATGTATATTTTTTTATTCAATATTTTAAATTTAAGCAGTCTTTCTGCCGGGTTATTTTGTTTATTATGTCCCTGCTAATTTGAGATGTGCATGGTATATCTGTTTATAAACCATAACTACATAATAACTATAATTTAACAATAATTTATGACTCACCTTGTCTGCCATATTGAATTAATGTTTTCACTTAGCTCACTTATTGAAAGGTAATTTAACCTCTAAACAGAATAAAACAAAACAAATAATTACTGTTGGCTTAACATATCAAGCACATCATGCAGTTTGTGGCCAGAATGCGCTGCAAACTGAACCAGACTTTCAGCCAGTATTCAAAAGCCAGACTACACGAGACTAAAAGAGACATTCAGATTGCATCACTGTCTGGATTCTCTGCTATCTGTGCTTTCAAACTAGACTGAACTCACACCTTTACATTATCAATAATAGAGTGAAATGGAAAAGGATTCTTGTCGTGATATATTCTGATATAAAGATAGTAAAGAGCAGAGTGGGAGAGAGTGATTTAGCCAGAAATAAAGAGAGAGAGGGAATGATATATCCTGAAATAAAGAGGACGGAGGGAGTGAGATATCTTAAAATAAAAAGAGAGAGGAAGGAATATATCTCAAACTAAAACAACCCAGTCATTTGCGCTATAAAAACATTGATCATTAAGCTCTGCCAGGTAATTTGACGAGAATGGCTTTCTAAAGTCAGCCTTTCTCTCAGACAGACGGAGCGTGAGGGAGGAGAAGACCGATTGTGAATGATGAAGGGGAAATTTGTCTGTGTGTCTGCTATGAAATCAGTTTTAACCACAGAGATATGATGATGTTTGTCTGTGGGTGCATGTCTCTGCTAATGGAGGGAGCACTGAACTGCACTGAGGATGGACAGTTTTGTGGAGTGTTTTTAGAGATAAAAACGTAAATAAAATTAAATAATAAAAAAGAAAACTTTCACAGGAAATCAGTCAGAAGTCAGTGTTCCTTGCAAAGGAAATCTTTGTGAAAAAACAAACAAACCATGATGAAAAACCATGCATGTTACCCTGAATAGTCAGTTAGAGATCCATCCATTGATCACATCACATCATCTTTTTGTCAATTCCACCCATCCATCCATTCATCACACATCTATCACACCATCCATTTTTCAATCAATTAATCCATCTATCCATCCATTTGTCAGTTCCATCTATCTGTCCATCACATTATCCATTTTTCAATTCCATCCATCCATCCATCCATTCATCCATCCATTTTTCAATTTCATCCATCCATCCATTTTTTAATTCCATCCATTCATTTTTCAATTCCATCCATCCATTGTTTGTGTGTCTGAAAATTGTATGTATGTGTATATATACTTGCATGTATGTTTATAAATATATGTGTACATGTATACTTTAGTTTATTTTAGTCCACTTTTAAAAGCAATAAAGTGCAAGTACAAGTCTGTGGGTGTTTAAGAGAATGAAACTCATAAATTACAATATGTAGGTTCTTGCGGTCGGGACGTCTCTCCAGAGAATCTGAAGGCACTCAGTCTAATAAACCAGAGACTAGACATTTGGCTTGCAGGCTAGATTGTCTGGGCTGTACCTTACATCAAAGTCCAGCCATTGATGTGTGTGTGTGTGTGTGTGTGTATATACTCACTAAAAATGTCTAAAACGAAAACGTCACTCTTTGTTTTACTCTGATTACTCTTTATTTTAAGACAAACTGCAGGTGGGGAATAGGGATGTCAATTACACAATCCAAAACTGCAACATTTCTGCCATCAAATCATGTCGGAATAATCATATTTATGAGATGAGAGTACATGAACACCAAAACAAAGTTTTAATTATGGATTTTGGCCGTCAAGTTAAGTTTGTACATGTTTTATGGGCTGTTGACGAAGAATAGCACAAAAATCTACCAGAAAATACAAGTCATAAAGTCAGTCTATGTGGCAACACTACATTTCCCATCATGCAGTGTGGAAAATGCACCAACTGTGCATCTAAATAACATATTTTGTTCTTTATTTAGAGGGTTTATGTAAAAACCATTCTGTCTGTGCTACAAACAAAATAATTTGTTTGACCGTTAAAGCTGTTGTTATTGTCGTTTATAAGTATCATTGGTCATTCGCTATGGCTTGTGACCCTTCCTTTGCAAAAGCTCATGCTGTGGCAATTCATTACCATTTCTGGTGGTTTCAGGACGCCCTGATATCTGAACATTTGGCCTCTCTTGTGCTGTTCAAAAGTATGTCATACAGAACTGTGAATGATTCGTATTGAAAACACAGATGGTGCTTGCTGGGTCTTTTTTTTCTGCTTCCCAACAACACACAGTCCAAGTCTCCTTATATGACTGTGATATTTTTCGTCAGTGCCAGCAAAAGTACCAAACAACACATTTCCAGTGCCAGTTTTGACCGGTTTTGGGACGGTGCGCACAGTGTACGGGCCAGAAAGGAACTGCTATTTCAGAGCTGCACTGAATATATGAGAGGAAGCGGCAAGATAAATCAAGACACAACTCCATCCTCTTTCCCAGTGAAAATTCCCTTTCTAACGCCAGAGATACGTGGGTTAGCCACAATAAAATTGTGAATTTTATTTTTTTTAATTGTACTCTTTTAAATTATAATGTATAATTCTGTATATTTTCAAATATATGTATAATATTTTATATGAAATATTATGTAATTATATATACTATTAAATTATTTATTAATTACATTTAAATGAAAATCAATTATATTTTTATTATTTATATTTATATTTAATATGTGTGCAACTGGGTAAAATTTATATGTTTTAAATATATTTTATTAAATTTATATGGTTTAATATTAATATTATTTTTCGCTGTCTGTGTGGCTTTGGTTACAACAACTGAAAATAAATTGTTGCAGAGGGGGAGAGAGTCGTTCTGATGAAAGATTACAAAAACTTTCTTTTTCTTTGTAATAATGTTTACAATAATAATTTAATAATTTTCTCCAAATGCTGTGATGAATTTGCTCTGGATTTATGTGGAGAGTAGGTTATATGTTGTTCCGTACTTTGACTGTTCTTCTCGGTTGAGCTGTGTTGAGATCTGCTGCTGGTCCTGCTGGGTCTTGTTTCAGTGTTCAATGTTGCTGTATGTTTTGTGAATTAATATGCCCTGATTCTTTGCTCTGAACTGTGTTGTGCTGCCATATGTTACAAACACGAACATGCATGAAAACACACACACACTGCAGATCTCTTCCGAAGCCTCGTGAGCTGCCTCGCTGTCTACTGACACAGGCAGCAGGTTTTCATAAGTGAACCTTAAGTAAATGATTTGGAACGTTCTGCAAACGCAGCAACACCAGTAGTGCTCTTCACAGGAGACTCGATTTACAATGGATTCCAGTAGTATCAGACATTGGCATTTTGCTAAATTTTTAATGCCACACTCTAATAAACATAAAAATACATAAGTATTTGTTTTAGCAATATTTTCAGCATTGAATAGAACGTTTCTGTATTTATTACAACCATTTCATATAGAATTGAACAAAAAAGGATGCAATATTTAGTTTATAAATTATTTAACTATTTGCTATACATATATATATACACACACACACACACACACACACATATATATTTCTGTATTCATTTCATATAGAATTGAACAAAAA
Organism: Sinocyclocheilus anshuiensis; assembly: GCF_001515605.1. NCBI lineage: Eukaryota > Metazoa > Chordata > Actinopteri > Cypriniformes > Cyprinidae > Sinocyclocheilus > Sinocyclocheilus anshuiensis. The sequence continues at coordinate 869,051 of NW_015549581.1, forward strand.
AGGATGCAATATTTAGTTTATAAATTATTTAACTAATTTAACTATTTATATATATACACACACACACACACACACACACATATATATATATATATATATATATATATATATGTGTGTGTGTGTGTGTGTGTGTGTATATATATATATATATAAAA
>NW_015549581.1:870818-875043 GCF_001515605.1 Sinocyclocheilus anshuiensis
TAATTTACAATTAAAATATTGAATCAACTTTTAACACTATTTTTGATTTTTCAAAAATATTAAATATTAATTTTATGAAATTATTTAAATTAAATAATTTACTTTTTTATATGTTTATATTAACATAACATTTTAATAGTATTATATCATAGTAAATAATTTGTATAGTAATTTTAATTATTTAAAATGTTTAATAATTTATAAATAAACTTTAATAATTTAACATTATTAATTAAATTTATGTATATATATTATCGTATGTTTTTATTGAGATTCTCTCAGTTATATTTCTGTAAGTCTCTCCTGTAGTTTCAGCAAAGCATATTTGATATTATCCAGCATTATGTGATCATATTCATTTACATCAGCAGAATTCAACAAACAGCAATTTTCAGAACATGGATGTTTGTAATACATTAAAACACGTACATGATGAATCAATGTAAATTGGATTTGGAATATTATTTGAACTGAATCCCACATCATAAGGACTGCCGGACTTAAAGGCCTTTTTATTCGATGGCAGTTCATTACACTGAAGTTTATAAATTGTTCTATTTAAGGTGCATTTTGTCCCAAGGTCTGTGATGTGTTCAGCATCTAAACTTCAAAAAAAGAGTTATTGGCAGTTCTTTTAAAAGCTTGCTGTGCATAAAATCTTCTGCACATACAGTAATACTACATTTGACCAAACATTTGTCTGGCCTGGAAAGGGCAGCTAAACATCTCTGTCTGCAGAGAAAATACAAACGTAACTGCTCTTTTAGTAAATCTGCACATCCCTCTGTCCTGTCAGACACAATCCCCACTAAATGATAACCCATCATGCTTTGCATTCTCAGCCCTGATTGGAGGGTCGATGGCAGATTTAGGCAGAGGTGCAGGAAAGCAGCAGGAAACATGAATCAGCTGAGTGATTGGGCTCTATATCTCCTGCTGTCCGGCAGTCTGTGATGCTCTCTAATGGGACGCACCGCTGCTCTTCTGCTCGATAGAGCAACTGCTGAGACACCAGGCTCTCGCTGGAGATCGATGCTAGCTGGACTGTTCTGCTCACACAGGACTTTACATCCCATCTAACTTCGAGGATGTGTTCCAATCGGATCAAGCGGCACATTTTATCAGAATCCACAAAGGGAGGATGATTCTTTTGCTCTGTGACTGAGAGATAAACTTTAGATGGATGCTAATGTTCGCTGTCCACTCCAGAGAGACTCTCATAATCACATAAAACATTTAGCGATAACCAGCCCATCTTATCAGTGTGTTACCGAACAACCCTCTCAGCAGAGGACGCTGTTATACGATACGAGAGCAATATCAGACCATACATTTGCTGTTGCGATTTCCCCTGTGTCGCACCCTGACGTATACTGTATATCTGTACTGAAATCAAAGACAGTTGACAAAACCTAATATTGATTTCACTTCTCCACTTTTCAGGACAGAACAATATATTTGCTATATTTGGAGTGAAATGCTACTCCTTACAAAGTAGGAATCAGTAGTTTCTGATTCTGACCCTGCATAGACAGCAACGCAACTACCACGTTCAAGGCCCAGAAAGGTAGTAAGGGCAACGTTAAAATGGTCCATGTGACATCAGTGGTTCAATCGTAATTTTATGAAGCTACGAGAAAACAAAAATAATGACTTTATTCAACAATTCCTCTCCTCCGCGTCACCCTAGCGCCATTATGGAGAGCACGCGTGATGCTGCTGATGTAGAACACGCATGCATCGTGAATGATACTCTCCATAATGGTGCTAGGGTGACACGGAAGAGAAGAAATTATTGAATAAAGTCATTATTTTTGTTTTCTTTGTGGACAAACAGTATACTCGTAGCTTCGTAAAATTACAGTTGAACTATTTTGACAATTTCCTTGCTACGTTTCTGTGCCTTGAACGTGGTAGGACCCGGGCTGTATATGGAGGGTCAGAAAGCTCTTGGATTTCATCAAAAAATATCTTAATTTGTGTTCCAAAGATGAACAAAGGTCTTACAGGTTTGGAACGACATGAGGGTGAGTAATTAATTTTTGGGTGAACGATCCCTTTAACAAGTGGCGTCCAGTAGTAATATTGGAAATCAACATTTTAATTTAATTTAATTTAAAGGGGTCATTTTGATGCTGCTAAAAAGAACATTATTTTGTGTATTTGGTGTAATGAAATGTTTAATTTAATTTAATTTTAATTTCGTTTCATGCAAAGAATAATGCCTGCATTTTAACAAGTGTCCAGTAATCATATTGGAAATAAACATGCTTACTTTTATTTCATTTCAATTTCATTTCATTTCCAGCATGGAATAATGTCTGCATTTTTGCTTACTGTTTTTAAAGAATATATATTTGGCAATATTAAGTGTTTACAGATATTTCATGTTCAATTTAGCAAGTGGCATCCAGTAGTCATACTTGAAATAAACATGCTTATTTTTTTATTTTTTTATTTATTTTTTTATTGTATTCTATTTTATTTTAGTTTAGTTGTATTTATTTAGTTTATTATATTTCAAATATAAATAATTTTTTATCTATAAGTTCAAAGAAAGAGATTTTTAAAATCAGCTGCTATTACTTCAGGTTTATTCATCCCACTGGAAATGGAAGCGCATTGCATTGTGGGATACAGTAGTAGGCTACTGTGTATATGTAATGTGCTTTAGTTGTGTATCGCATTATATGGCAAAAAAACACTAAAAATTGCCATACATTGCACAATAAACACTGCAAACCTCACAAATATAGTACAAGCAGTATGCAATTCTGATCATAGGTTATGTTCAAAATACTACCATACTATACTGTTCCTGCAGTATATACTGTAGAATGCATACTGTTTTCTGAATGCATTAAATACCAACATGAACTACAAAATGTGCAATTTACGAGACATTTTTACACAGAAAAATTGAATTTGTATTTGAAAGATGATAACCATTGGTATTTTAGTATTACATATATATACCATATATTACATATACATATTTTGAATTAGCTTTAATGTTTTGAATTTATTTTTATTTTTAGTATTTATTTGTGCGTTTGTCATTTTGATTATGTTTATTTTAATATTTCTGTTTAGCTTTAATTGATTTCGTATTTTAGTTTTAGAACTTCAGCTTATTTTTTTTAGCTTAACATTAACATTTCTATTTTTGGTTTTTCATCTATTATTTACATTTTAATTATATTTATATTTAAATTATATATTAATTCAAACGATTTAATATTTTAATATGTTTTAATGACATTTTGACTGTAAAATGACCTGGGGAAACAGTACATGAACAAACTCGACCTTAAAGAAGCGGAAGCTGGACAGGACGCATCTTACTGCGTGGGAAAAGAAATCCCACAGTTCTCCAGGAGTAATAATGAGTTAAACTGTTTGAAGTTAGGCAGAGATACAGCCGATTGGCTCGGTGAAAGGATTCTCTCCATCTGGTTCAGCGATGAAGCCAAAAGCAGCTCTGTCAGATGAAGAGATGAAAGCTTATAATTTTTGATAGATGGTTCGCGTTTAAAGCCTCCGGGATAACATGACCAGCCTGAAAGGGTCGTCAATGGGTCTTGTAAAGTACTAGTGGCCATTGCAGATCATCTGTGAGCCTGAAAGAGCTCATGAGTGCACTTTGTCTAGTGAGAGAGCAGCATCAAATAGGCTTTTTCGCCTGGTCTGATCACATCTGCTACAGTTTCCACCCTGCTCTTTCCGACAAATAAACTGAGCCAAGATTTGATGGAGCATTTTGCCCCGAAACGACTAACGAGAGCCATTCAGAATTGAAGAATCGGCTCCATTTCGGTTCATGAATGTGAATGTGAATATCCAAGATGCTGAATTGGAATTTAATTTGGAAATACATGAAGAGGATTTCACCAAATTAAAATTCAATTAAGTACAACAGTCATACAACAGAGACTTTTTTTCTTGGAGGTCACCAGGTCACTTTACGGTTGTTCACTAGTGGACAACTACTGCTGGATACACGTTTGATAGATTTGCCAAAATCATATCACAAATGATGTACTGTATGTGTATATTGCTTTTGTGGCTATAAAAATTTTATATATATATATATATATATATATGCAGTGGACAACGGATACACGTTTGATAGATTTGCCAAAATCATATCACAAATGATGTACTGTATGTGTATAGTGTATATGTGGCTATAAAAATTTTATATATATATATATATATATATGTG
>NW_015549581.1:877476-879192 GCF_001515605.1 Sinocyclocheilus anshuiensis
TACTGTGTGTACATATATATATATATATATATATATATATATATAGTTACAATATATTATGATATATCATTAATGCATATTTTATTGTTATTATATATATTAATATTAAAAAGATTAATATTAATATTATTATTAATATTTAATAATATACATATACTGTACATTTACAAATATTTATGTGTGAATATTTCTATAGCATACAAATATGTATTATTAATGTTACATTTAATGAAAATTATCTGTGTATATTAATTTGTAACAACTATAATTCTACTTCCTGAAATTCTGTTTGCTGAATCAATTCAAATTCGATTCAAATTCAGCAGTTCACTCACTTCTAAATGGCACTCAGTCCTGCAAGCTACAATATATTACATGCAACATTTCTGTTGCTACTATCTCTTATCTTGCCGTCTATAAAGACCCGAGTTGTATTTTCAATTTCCCTTCAATCCCGACTGCAGTCTCCATTTTCCTGCCTCCATATGTCAAATGAGAGTCAGGCTAGTCTTCACTCAATGAGAAACACAACATGCCATTCTTATCTCTGTGGCAACATATCAAGCAGATTCCAGGCCTGCAGGACTGTTTCTCCGTCAGCTTAGATCGCCATTCTCAGGTTCAAGATCCGATAGTGAAATATCTCATTCCTTCTCAAACACAACACATTTGAGGATATTTCATCCGGTTTGTGGCAAAAGAACTAGGGGAAATTATATTTCATTGCTTTTGTGGCAACATATCAAGCAGATTCCAGGCCTGCAGGACTGTTTCTCCATCAGCTTAGATCTCCGCCATTCTCAGGTTCAAGATCCGATAGTGAAATATCTCATTCCTTCTCAAACACAACACATTTGAGGATATTTCATCCGGTTTGTGGCAAAAGAACTAGGGGAAATTATATTTCATTGCTTTTGAGTTATTTGAAAGATACGCACATTGTTCTTTGGCTGACCTGAATGTTCGTCTTTGGTTGAACAGAAGCATCGGGCCGGGTCGTCAGGCAGACCAACCTGTTCGTCTCAGAGAGCTGGATTCTGATTGGATGACGGGGTGGATGCAGGTGAATGATTGGCCGGAGCGTGTTGATGAAAGGTGCACTGCAGCCGCGTGATTTATGCAGGGATTATCTCTATCTGTCACAGCCTTATCTGGAAAACTAATCGCACGTGTGGATATCGATCCTGTCACCTTTCCTCTGGGAGACGTGGAGGACAGACAGGCGGTCTGTTACCCTCATGTGCGGTGAATTCATCATCAATGAGTCTCTTTATGATGATGTCCTTACAAAAAATCCACCATGACTACCAGAGTTTATGACAAAACACCATAACTGCTACTAGGAGTTTGATAGTTGATTGTCAAAGTTCCGATTTTTAAAAAGGACCATGTTTACCAATGTGCAAATCAAAACACACCCACAAATACGTATGTAAATTTAAAAAATATATATATAAATTATAGTAATTATATTGTATTAGTAATATATATAATATATATTATTTAATGACATTAGAAAAGTATGTAAGAGATGTAAGAAAAACATAATTAAAAGAGATGTAAGAAATACATAATTTAATAACTCTCTCTCTCTCTATATATATATATATATAATTAATATAATTAATAAGGAATAATATAATTAATATATTATTATTACTATGCGTGTGTGTGTGTGTGTGTGTGTGTGTGTGAATTTTAATAATATATATCAAT
>NW_015549581.1:879387-890203 GCF_001515605.1 Sinocyclocheilus anshuiensis
TGTGTGTGTGTGTGTGTTAACGATATTAGAATATAATAATATAATAAAATATAAAGAGATAGATATCGGTATATATTATATAATAATATTATATATTATAATATAATTTATATGTATACACACACATACAGAAAGCAAACAGCAGTTTCCAATCTGCAGGATATAATATTATTTTAATATAATATTAATATTGGTATATTCCAATATATTACTATATTAGAATATTATATGTTATTATATGTATATGATGTAATATATGTGATATGTATTCATATATATTATTTTAATATTATGTTTATATTATAATGCTAATTATTCACACAAAGCAAACAGCAGTTTTAAAGCTGCAGAAATATGTAGGATATTTTTTTTTTGTTAATATTTACATTCTCGCTCATGTTTGTGTTTTTTATGGGTAATTAGAGAATATAGATGGAGGAAGTGTTTGCCCAAGGCCGAATTGATATTGATCAAGAACATAATTGCATTGTCTTCAGTAAATACACGTAAATGTCATTCTGTTTGTCACGCGCTATACTCAGTACTAGCATGCTAACCTTCTTTAACGCAATCCTCGCAGATGGACGCAAGAGGGAAAACACAAACCTGGACATGAAGACAGGGTGGAGGAAGAGCGAATGAAGAACATTCTGTTTGCTTTCCGTGAAAGGGCACAATAATCTTAATCAGATCTTAATGAGGGAAGCTGGCAGTCCAGTCAGGCCCACTCATTCCCCGGCAGGCTGCGTGTCTCAGCTGTCCCTCCCACGCCGTGGGTCACTGGACCAGCAATGCCCCTCTCAAAACATTCTGTGAGCTTTACAGTTTACATCTGATTCTTTGTAGCAGCTTTATTATTGACTAATCAATGCACTTCATTTGCTGTTGCCTGCTCTATTCTGTTGTGCTCTATTCTATTATTTTCTGTTACAGTTTGGGGTCAGTAAGATTTTTTTATTTGAAAGAAATTCATAGTTTTATTCATCAAGGATCCATTAAGTTGATCAGAAATGACAGTAAAGACATTTATTGTGTTGCCACAAAAATATTAAAAAGCGCTGTTTTCAAAATTGATAATAGGGCTAATAAGAAATGTTTCTTGAGCAGTAAATCCTCATGTTAGAATGATTTATGAAAGATCATGTGACACTGAAGACTGGAGTTATTAAGCTGAAAATTATGCTTTGATCACGGGAATAAATTACATTTTAAAATACATTAAAATAGAAAACAATTATTTTAAATTGTAATAATATTTCAAAATATTGCTGTTTTTACTATATTTTCAATCATAAGATAGATTTGAGAATAAGAGACTTCTTTCAGATATATTACAAAATTTGAAAGACTCCAAACAGCAGTGAATACACCACGTAAAAAAAATAAATAAAATAATAATATATTATTATATAATAACAATTATTATAATGTTTATATTATTATTATTATTATTAAACAAAATTTTAACATGAGATACTTTTTTCAAAATATTTACAAATTTGACTGATCCTGGAATTTTTAAACAGCAGTGAATATAATAAAATGGTTCTCCAACTTTCATTTCAATTATATTATTTCAACATATGTGACATAAATTAAGGATAATTTGAAAGAAGATGTACAATTATGCTTAAATAATGTTTTTTATATTATTTAATTAAATTTAATATAATTATTTTCTTTAAATCTTGCAAACCACCTGGAATCCTTCATGGACCACCAGTTTGAGAAGCACCGATATAATATATACATATATCAGTCCTGCTCCATTCTATTCTGCTAAATTCTATTCTGCTGCCTTTTCAATTTATTCTGTTTCTGCATGTGTAGTTAATATATTCCAATTCTTTTCTTTCCTGTTCTTTTATTGAGTTCTATTTCTCCCTTCTCTTCTATTCTGTTCTTCTCTGCTCTTTACTATTGTTACGGAGCTGACGAGAGGCGTGCAGGGTCAGGGTCGAACAACAGCAAACAGGTATGGCACAGGCAAGACAAAAGAGCAATCCTAAACGGGCTTGAGTCAGACGACAGCAAACGTAATCCAGAGGGCTTGACAAGAGGGGTAATCCGTAAACGTGAGCATAAAGCCAGGCGAGGAGCAAACAGTCCGAAACAGCAAGCAAAGGGTTAATCCAAGATACGTTGCAAGAATCAGGAACCAGGAAAACAAGCAAGGCAAGGCAAGGCAAGGCAAGACTATGACTAGACTAGACTATGAAAACTAGGGCAGGCTCCGTAAAGTAGCTATCAGCTATCAAAGTGATAAACGCTAAACAATACTCGGAGTTGAATGGTGGTGTGAGACTGATTTATACTGAACAAAATTATAAACGCAACACTTTTGTTTTTGCCCCCATTTTTCATGAGCTGAACTCAAAGATCTAAGACTTTTTCTATGTACACAAAAGGCCTATTTCTCTCAAATATTGTTCACAAATCTGTCTAAATCTGTGTTAGTGAGCACTTCTCCTTTGCCGAGATAATCCATCCAGGGGGACCTCTGGTGGTGAGAGAACGGAAGTTAATAGACCGGATTCGTGACAACTATTTTCTCCTGCTGTTCTTTTTAATTCATCTGTTCTAATCCATCCAGTCTGCTCTGTTCTGATTCTAATTTGTTTCGTTTTATCCTCTCTGAGATGAATCCTAACCGTTTTCTAACTGTCGTTTTGCTATGTTCTTCTCTGATGAATCTCGCAGGCTCTTTTTTTCTCTCTCTGTGCTGTTATGCAGCCTCAGGCCCCGGCTACGCTCTGATTGGTTTTATTGGCAGTGGTTCAACACTTGGATGTTGGCTTCCTGGTGGCTTTCATAAAGAAGATGGTTCTGCACATAAATGATAGTGGAGCAATTTCCTTTTCATTTAATCGGGAGGAAAGCAGAGTGCCGCTATAAGTGTATCATTCCGTGTCAGAATGACCAGCACTTGTATATTCATCAAGACATCCCCTTTTGAGGTAAAAACAGAACAAGGACTGTTTAATCTAGAACAGAGGAACGTAAGGACACTCTCAAAGAGTGTAATATATTACTCCAGAAAAAAAAGAAAACAAGATGTTACTTAGGAGATTTTTTCACAGTAGAATTGAACAGTTTTAGGTAGTTAAAATGATCGTTCACCCCAAAATGAAAGTTCTGTCATCATTTACTAATCTTCATGTCTTTCCAAACCAGTATGGCTTTCTTTCTTCTGCTTTTTTGTCATTTTTACAGCTTGACAGCTTCTGTCGACATTCACTTGCATTGTAAGGGAAGAGAAGACATTGTGCTTGACATCTCCAATTGTGTTTCACGAAAGAAGGAAAATCATAGGGTTTGGAATGACATGAGGGTGAGTAAATTATGACAGCATCTTCATTTTTAGGTTTACGTTTCTTTAAAGCAAGGTGCTCCTTAAAGGAATAGTTCACCCCAAAAAGGAAAATTTGCTAAAAAGGTGCTCACCCCCAGGCTATCCAAGATGTAGATGAGTTTCTTCATCAGATTTGGAGAAAATTAGCATTATATTACTTGATCACCAATGGATCCTCCGCAGTGAATGGGTGCCGTCAGAATGAGAGTCCAAACAGCTGAGAAAACCATCACAATAATTTACAAGTAATCCACACAACTCCAGTCCATCAGTTATTTTGTTTTGTCCATCAGTTATTAAGGCTTTTTAAACTTAAACTGTTGATTCTGGCCAAAACACGAGTCCATAATCCATAATAACGCTTTCTCCAGTGAAAAAGTCCATTCCCTGTTGTCCTCTCACAACAAAATCTACTGACATATTTGTTTAGAACTTTTTTGGACTGTTTCCTCTTGTAAACAAAGTCATGTGGATTACTTGTGGATTATTGTGATGTTTTTATCAGCTGTTTGGACTCTTCTGACGGCACCCATTCACTACAGAGGATCCATTGGTGAGCAAGTGATGTAATGCTAAATTTCTCCAAATCTGTTCTGATGAAGAAACAAACTCATCTACATATGGGATGGCTTGAGGGTGAGTACACTTACAGCAAATTTTAATTTTGAGTGAACTATCCCTTTAATAAGATGAAGTATGTGTGACTTTTTCCCTGTCATACCATCAGTAACTACTGTACCACAGGAATCATTGGCAGCATGCCAGATCTTCACACATGCAGAGTGGAAGCCATTTTCATATTTTAATAGTGAAGATTATACAATCAGCGAGAGGAGGAAGAGTCGTTCAGGTCTTCTAGTGAGAGGAGTAGAGAAGGCAATCGATAGGAGAGAGAAAGGGAGGGATTGAATGTAAAATGAAAAACTGAGAGAATACTTATTCAACACCTACAACCGAGAATCACTGAAACCAGCGCTCTTTCCAAATCAACAAAAACCCTAATCACGTTGGACAGAAGTTTGGGTGACCAAAGAACAGAGGAACATTGATTATAGTTGCAAAAGCTGCTTATAGTTGACCCAGAAATCATTTTATCATTTATTTCAATCATGACAACTCTCGGATGATTTTAGCAATGGTTATGATAATGTTAATGTATTTGGTCTTGGCGGAATAGACTGCTAAGCTGCTGCTGCTGCTGAATTGCTTCTGCTGTTGGTTATTGCTGTTGTTGTAGATTATTGCTGCTGCTGCAAGCATGTATGGGAACTTGCTACTGCCAATATATACACTGATACAGTGCTGTGAGTATTTAAGACATACTGCTGCTGCACAAATAGCATATAAAATAACCCGTTGCAGATCTATACAGGTGGAGCTGAGGAAGATGGAGGGTTTCAGAGAACTCTGAAAGCGCGCTGCAAATGCTCAAGTGAATGCTAACCAGACATTTAAATGTAAAGGCTGCGTATATGCAACATGAACCAATCAGCTTGTGCCAGGTCGTTTAACGCTGTGAATATCATCAGTTACGTTGATACCCATCAGCCTGCGCCATCTAGAGTTTCATGACTGAAATACATTTATTCACATTCATGTCCTTTCAAACTTGTTCAACTTTCTTTATTCTGTGAAACACAGAAGGAGATCTTTTGAAGAATGTTCACGCTGCTCTATTTCATATGAAATAGTGGGCTGTCATGCCTTAAACAGGTCAAAAATTACCATAAAATGTGTTAATTTTACTTGTGTAATAACAACAACAACAATAATAATAATTACAATAGGGTTTCAGCACTACGTGCTTGAACCCCTAATAATATGAGCAATATGGTAATTGTTATTATATAATAATATTTTTTTTTTAATCTTTTTTTGTAGTGGTGCATTCCATACACTACTGTTTGGAGTCTTTAAAATTTTGTAGTATTTTTTAAAAGAAGTCTCTTATTCTCAAATATATTTTATGATCAAAAATTATAGTAAAAACAGTAATATTGTGAAATATTATTACAAATTAAAAGAACAGTTTTCTATATTAATGCATTTTAAAATGTAATTTATTCCTGTGATGCAAAGCTGAATTTTCAGCATCATTACTCCAGTGTCACATGATCCTTCAGAAATCAGTCTAATATGCCAATTTGCACAAGAAACATTTTTTATTATTATCAATGTTGAAAAAAAGTTGTGCTGCATAATATTTTTAAGGAAACCATGAGTTTTTTTTTTTTAGGATTCTTTGATTTTAATGGGTACTTGCTTGGGGGGGGCGGGATTGAATTCTTTAAAACAAATTGTAATAACCACAAACGTTTAAACCGGAGTGTATAGATATTTTTTTCAGTCTTCATGTCCTCTATTTGTTTTATTAACCGGGTCATTTTAGATGGCTTCATTTTGTCTGTTATGCAACAAAAGCATAATGTTCCTCCTGAGAACCACTGAGGAACCCACCATAAAAGTATTAAGAAGCAAATGAGGCAGAGTGTTTTATTTATGAGCCCATGCTGGCCACATGCTCTCCTAAACTGCAGTTTTTACTCTCCCCTGCAATTAACGCAGCTGTTTTGATGAACGACATCAGCGTGAAGTAGATGTAAGTTTGCGGGGCCATTATAGTTCGGGGTGATAACCTGCACGGGAGTATAATAAGCAGACAATTTCTCCTTGTTTGTTGATCATTAGTGGTAATTAAGACTAATCTCTCTCCGTCTTTCAAACTTAGCAGGAAGCGTATTTGTAGCCATGGTGACTGTTACAATCTCAGCATGGCGTGAGAAGTGTCTCGGTCTTGGATTTGCAGATTTGTGGGAAGTTTCCTAGTAAATGCTTGGCAGTGACACTTATAGAGAGAGGCTCAAGGTCTGGTCCAAACAAAACACCCTCGTGACATTTCATCGAAACATCGGAGGATCTTCCGCCAGGGTCGACACTTCGGCTCCCTTTAGTGATAATGGCTTAATAAAAGATTTAACAGGCTTTAGCATCGCAGTCCTGCGGCCATAGAGACGGACTCTCTGCTCATCTCGTCACGCTAATTGATATTATTATGTGTCCAGGGTTCTGATACGCCTGCTGAGCTCTAAACTGAACATTTTGGGGGATGAAGAGATTACATTTTATCTCATGACGAACTGGTGGTGGTGGGCAGCACTAGACACCCACATCTCGGTGAGTTTACCCACAATGCTCTGTTTGAGAGGGAGAGGTGCGCCATCTGCTGGTGAATGTGTTTATTGTGGTGCTAAATGTGTGGGAGTGAAAACTGTAGTAGGTGATGAGGTGAAAAGTCAGAATGATTTTAGGAGCCCACCAGCAGGACTGACCTGGGATGATACTATAATTCAATGCCTTTTGTGCCAAAATACGTCATAAAAATATTTTATGCTACTTTTTTTTTTTGCTGTTGTGTCTTTTCGTAGTTAATCTCTTCAACTGAGTGAACATTAACACCAGTTGCATTTGCCACATAACATTCTGAGGGAAGATTTTCAACTATGTAAGTTTATGTAATATACTGCAGTCAAAATAAAATAATTAATATTTTTGTAAAGGAACATTTTTGTCTTTTAATTCTTTTTAACCTTTAATCTTCTATGCATACTAAAAAGGTACTACAATGTCTTTTTTGGACATGATACCATGACAATATCATTCCTGTTTAGTCATGTAATGTGGTATTACCATGGTATTTTTCAAAAGTACATTACTAAAATATTTTTTGAAAGTAATTAATACTTCTTTTCAGCAAGGATGCATTAAATAGATCAAAAGTGATAGTAAAGACTTGTACATTGTTACAAAAAAAGTATTTTTAAATATATAATAAATAAATAAATAAATGAAAAAAATGGTCACAGAAGAAAATATGTGATAATATAACATGTTCCTTGAGCAGCAAATCAGCACATTAGAATGATTTCTGAAGGATCATGTTACTCTGAAGATTGGAGTAATGATGCTGAAAATTCAACTTTGCATCACAGGAATAAATTCTATTTTAAAATATATTAAAATAGAAAAGTTATTTTAAATTGTAATATTTCACAATTTTATGTTTTTTACTGTATTTTTTATTTAATAAATGCAGCCTTGGTAAGTAAAAGTCTTCTTTAAAAAACATTTAAAAAATCTTACCAACCCCAAACTTGGGAGTACCGTGATTTTATTATCTAATGCAATGGGAACACCTTAGTACCTGTTTGTATGGGAAGGTAAAAATCTGATAAAATCAGCTAAAATATATCAAAAAAATAATTAAGAATGTCTTGGGAGAGATATTCTGTACATTTGTATTTATTGTTACTAACTCCAAACATCAAGTGAGGCACAGGAGTTTGAGTGTTCACACTGCAACCAAACAACACACTGGAGACAGATAGCGCTGTGCAACAAGACAAGTGACACAAAACAGTTTCACAGGAAACAGTGTAGAAAAGAGCTGTCTGTTAGCATGAGATGTTAAGCTGTGAGTCTGTGCAGGTCATTTCCAGTGACTGAACTTGTCATGCCTGTACAGATGTTAAAACAGATTCGGTGTGACATGTTAGTCTGTCGTATGAACCATCAAATCTCACAGTGTTGTGAATGAAGTTAATCCAATGTTTAAAAAAAATGCTTAAATTATACTAAAGTCAACATGAAATGACATTCACAACCCATTTAACGTATGTGATATATTTCTCAGTAAAACAGGGCAGAACTTCAGGGAGTCCCATTGGGAAATGACTGGATAGAGAAAAGAGGGTGTTTCTGTACCAGAATGAAGCCCCGGATATGAAAGTTAGGAGCATTTTGATCACAAAGGTAATGCTTTTATTTCCCCAAAAACTATAGTTCTGTGCTATTTTGGCCATAACCTTTACACATTTCCTGTGTGGATAAAGTTTCATGTTGATGGAAGATTGCAAAGGCAATTTTTCATGTTGACGTAAAGCCATAAGCCAGAGTTTGGGCATGAGATTTAATCAAACTGCTCATTATTTATATGTGTTCAAATGTTTAGGGGCAGTACCATTTTACTTTTGAAAAAAAAAAAAAAACTTTATTCATTGAGGATGCATTCATTAAATTGATCAAAAATGAGAGTAAAGACATTTATGATGTTACAAAAGATTTCTATTTCAAATCAATGCTGTTCTTTTGAACTTTCTATTCATGAAAGTAGATGTATCACATTTCCACAAATTAAGCAGCACAACTATTTTCATTCATAATAATAAGAAGAAATGTTTCTTTCGCAGCAAATCAGCATATTAGAATGACTTCTGAAGGATCATGTGACACTGAAGACTGGAGTAATGATGCTGAAAATTCAGCTTTGCATCACAGGAATCAATTACATTTTAATATATATTCAAATAGAAAACACTTATTTTAAATTATAATAATATTTCACAATTTTACTGTATTTTCAATCAAATAAAAGCAACCTTGGTGAACATTAAAACATTAAACATTCAAAAACATTAAAACATCTTAATGACCCCAAATTTTTGGACAGTAGAGTGTGCATAAATAACATTGTTTTTAATAAGGTTCGGTATACAATAGACTCATGAACAGGTCATCCAGTCACATCCTCCTTTGAAGGGGTCAATACGGTCACATGACCATTACAGTTCTAACTCAACTCTTATCCATTAAAGAAAACAGGACTGGAACCTTACAAATAAATCTTTGAGTCCAATAAAGCAGCTGATATGTCAACTTATAGATAGGCTGTATGCTGGCCAGGAAACAAAAGGCCGAGAGTTTGTTACTGTGACATTAAAAACTGCAGTGCAGTTACATGATGGTGACCCTCTCAGGTGAAACGTGGGCAGCTGGTCTCTCGTGGTTGGTGCGGCTCTGATTGGAGTCTAATCCACACCTGATCCGTTTCAGCTTCCGGCTCACACAGGGAAGCAGCAACACCACTTTTCCGATTATCACCGTGACGGGCAGAACCAGGGCCAGGACAAAATTGGGCGGCATGTAGAAGCGATAAGACTCCTCCAGAAACGCCCGCTGCCAGCCGAAGAGCAGAGCGTGGAACGTGGAAATGAGCAGGGCGATGTAACCTAGAGTGGACTTACAGGATATAGACGCCCGTTTGACATCTTATTTGTCTGAGGACCAAAGAACACTGAAGCTGCAAGATTGGCGGATGGAGATTGCCTTACCTGGATAAAGCTAAACTCTCGCCAGTTGAGTGCGTTGTGCACCGATGGAATGGAAGTGACAGCTAATAGAGAGAGGAGCCCCAAACCCATGATGCCAAAGGAAACGTACATCTCCACTCTCCAAACTTCCTCTTCATTCCACGAGTTCTCTATGTTGGCATGCACCTACAGAGAAAGAAAAAATAAGATTTGTTTATAGGATATATTTTTTTATTTAAATTTGTATTTTATTTGACTAAAGCATTTTACATTCATGCTACTATGCTATATACTTATACTATACTTACAGTATATAAATGTAAATATGAAATTATTTACATGTATGTTAAACATCTATTTTACATACAGAATTATTTTAAATGTACTTATTTATGACATTTTATAAGTTTTATAGGGTTTGGTGCATAACAAATATATAAAAACCGGGGAAACATATGTAATTATGTATTTACTTTTTATGATTATAATGACAATATGATTAAAATGGTTATTACAATTACAATTAATAATAATATAATTGAAAAAATAATATAGTTTCTATTAATATCATTTTATCTTTACATTTACATTTAGCAGACGCTTTTATCCAAAGCGACTTACAAATGAGGACAATAGAAGCAATCAAAATGACAAAGTCAAATGACAAGTCTCGGTTAGCCTTACGCAGTACACGTAGCAAGGTATTATATATATATATATACACACACACACACACACACACACACACACACACATATACACAGGTTAAGGACTCAGCTGCTCGGATTGATTTGGGTAGGTCATTCCACCAGGAGGGAACAGTTAATGAAAAAGTCAGTGAAAGTGATTTTGTGCCTCTGAGATGGCACAATAATACGCCGTTCACTTGCAGAACGCAAGCTTCTAGAGCAGGGATGTCAAACTCAATTCCTGAAGGGCCACAGCCCTGCAGAGTTTAGCTCCAACCCTAATTAAACACACCTGATCCAGCTAATCACGCCCTTCAGGCTTATTTGAAAACGACATGTTATGTGTGTTGGAGCAGGGTTGGAACTAAACTCTGCAGGGCTGCGTGGGAGCAGCTACTGGTAGCCAGTCCAAATTGATGAACAGAGGTGTGACGTGCGTTCTTTTCGGCTCATTAAGGATTAATCTCGCAGCAGCATTTTTGATTAATTGTAGAGGTTTGATAGAAGTGGTTGGAAGACCTGCCAAGAGAGCATTGCAATAGTCCAGCCTGGACAGAACAAGAGCTTGAACAAGGAGTTGTGTTGCATGTTCTGAAAGAAAGGGCCTGATCTTCCTAATGTTGTATAAA
>NW_015549581.1:890362-895142 GCF_001515605.1 Sinocyclocheilus anshuiensis
GACAGGAGAATCTGGTGGTTCACCGTATCAAAAGCAGCAGACAGAACGAGCAAAATAAGTATAGAAGATTTGGAAGCCACTCTTGCCAGTCTTAGGGCTTCAACAACTGAGAGCAAGACAGTCTCGATTGAATGTCCACTTCTGAAGCCAGATTGGTTGCTGTCCAGGAGGTTATTCTGTGTGAGAAGGGCAGAGACTTGGTTGAACACAACTCATTCAGGTGTTTTTGCAATGAAAGGTAGAAGGGAAACCGGTCTGTAGTTCTCTAAAAGAGATGGGTTAAGGGTGGGTTTCTTAAGAAGTGGGGTTATACGAGCCTGTTTAAATGTTGAGGGAAAAACACCAGTGTGAAGGGATGTGTTAACGATGTGAGTGAGTGCAGGTACAACGGCAGGAGAAATGGCTTGAAGGAGATGAGATGGAATAGGATCAAGTGGACAAGTAGTAGGATGATTGGAAAAGATGAGTTTTGAGACTTCTGCCTCAGAGAGTGGAGAGAAGGATGACAATGAGTGTATGTTTGCTGGTTAGATGTGTTTGACAGTTTGTGGTGTGGCAAATTGGGGTTTGTAATTTTATTAATGAAGAATGTGGCAAAGTCGTCAGCTGTTATACTTGATGAAGGAGGGGGAGGAGGAGGACAAAGGAGGGAGGAAAATGTTTTACAGAGCATGTGAGATTTAGGCGAATTGTTAATTTTGTTGTGATAGTATGTCCTTTTAGCAGTGGAGACATTAGCAGAGAATGAAGAGAGGAGTGATCGATATACATTAAGGTCAGACTAGGATTTTGTGATTTGTGCCATACTCTTTCTGTAGCTCTGAGCTTAGAATGATGCTCATGGAGAACATCAGATAGCCAAGCAGCAGAAGAGGTGGTACGAGCTGGCCTGGAAGACAAGGGGCAGACACTGTCTAAACAAGACAGTGACAAGACTGTCTAAATATTATTATTATTGATGTAATATTAGCTACACCCTCAAAATATAAAGTCCAGAATAAATGTATGAGCAAAACAAAACAAAAACACTTCCACCACAGTGAAACTGCTGGATCTCACTGGTGTAGAACACACACAGACCTGCTGATAGGCCATGTTGAGCATCAGGTATCTCTCTGAGCGTCTCATGGGCAGGCAGAGGCTGTACAGCACGTGAATGCAGCCAAAGAAGAAGCTCAGCAAGCCCAGCTGTTTGCGGCTCTCCAGCCAGCCCTCCAGCCAGGGCGGAAAGCGGCGGTACTTTGTCCCGTAGATGAGCTGGTACACAGCAGCAAGCTGTCCTGCTAAATACACCAGTGCTAGCAGAACAATAGCCACTATAGGCAGTGTCCTGTTCACTATTTCCAGAGGAATCTTGTAGAAAAAACTCTGTCTGGTCTTCATATAAGGATGGATAATGTCCCGCACAAAGGAGTAAGCGAAAAAGAAGATGGATAAGGCGACCGCTGTCAGAACGGGTCCTTTCCAGGCGGTGAAGAGATGCAGAGGCATATTCTCAATCTCTTTGGCAGAGGAGAGCGCACCCATGTCCACAGGGATGAAAGTAAGCTGACGGGCCATTTCAATGAGCTGCTGTCGAGCGTCCACTGAATTACTGCAAATATAGACCTGTAGAAAGAGATTACAAGCAATCAATAATCGCTCCTTTCAAAACCTTCATCATTCACAGCAGCAATTAGGCTGATATATTGGTGACCAAATCATTGTTGGCCAATTCCAGGTTTAAATTAGATTGTGAATACCAGATTTTCAATGTGGTCTCAGACGTTAGATCCCACTGTATATATGCATTATAGTTTACAGTAGGAACAATTCCCTAGAACCCATAACTAGAGTGGAATTAATTCACTGAGTTTATAAGGTTTCAAAATTAGACTGTGAGATAAAAGCAAGTTTATGGCATGGCTGTAATGGATCTTTCATTGTGTTAATAAAACCTTTTCCTCTCTCAGCTCAGAGTTTCCAAAGAGGGCAGATCATCTGTTCATCATTCGAATCAGCTGCTCACAGAAAGTAAGGCATTTACTTTAACTGCTGGCTGGAAGAGCCATGGGTCTCTGCTAATACGAGGAGACATAATCCTCATCACCATCTTCATTCCTTGGACACCAAGTCACTTCAGGATTGTCATTAGCATACCGAGGACTGTATTTTGTTTTTGAACCACAGCATTTAGCACACTGTTGAACACAGCAGGGTCTGTAATATTTTATTTTTGCCTATAATGCACTTATAGAGCAGTAAAACAGAGTAGCCTATATGTGTGTTCTTTAGTAAAACAAACTATTTCAAAATATTTTTCGTTAAATGAAATAAAGTTATATAGTAGATCTGTGTTGTTAAAACAAATTTCAAATATTTTGTCATTAATTGAAATAAAGCTAAAATAAAATGTAAGTATTAGATGAAAAACTCAAATTAAAATAAGAAATATTGCCTTGTCAACTAAGTGAAACAAAACAAATTTAAATACCAAAATGTTTGAAAATAAAACTGAAATAATAAAGCTGAACAGAAGTCGTTTTTAAAAATAAGTAAAATTACAAAAGCACATAACAGAATGACTAAAAGTAAAAATAAAAAATGAAAACAAAAATTAAAGCTACTTCAAAATATTAATAAATAAGTTTAAGTACTAAAATTACTAAAAAAAACTGAAATAAAAATAAATTAAAGCTGAACAGAAATACTTTTTACAAAATAACTAAAATTACAAAAGCACATAGAAGAATTGCTAAAACTAAAAATGAAAACAAAACTAAAAGTAACTTTATAAGTTTTATATTTATGAGTTTAAGCACTAAAATTTCTAAACATAAAACTGAAATAAAAAAATTAAAGCTGAATATAAATATTTATAGTAATAATTACAGAGGCACATAACAGAACTAAAACTAAAAATGAAAAATGAAAACAAAAAAGCTACTTCAAAATATTAATAAATAAGTTTAAGTACTGAAATTACTAAAATTAAAACTGAAATAAAAATAAATTAATGCTTACTAGAAATATTTAAAATAATAATAATAATTACAAAAGCACATAACAGAATTACTAAAACTGAAAAATGAAAACAAAAAATTTAAGCTGCTTCAAAATATTAATAAATATGTTTAAGTACTAACATATTCTAAAAATAAACAGATTAAAGCTGAACAGAAATATTTGTAATAATTGTAATAATAATTACAAAAGCATGTAACAGAATTACTAAAACTAAAATTATAAAATGAAAACATAAAAAAGCAACTTCAAAATATTAATAAATACTATAGTACAGAAATAAGTCAAGTCAAGTCACCTTTATTTATATAGCGCTTTTAACAATACAGATTGTGTCAAAGCAACTGAACAGCATTAATTAGGAAAATAGTGTCAATAATGCAAAATGACAATAGTAAACACAAATTTTTCAGTTAAAGACAGTTCATCATTGAATTCAGTGATTCAGAAATAATACTTCAATTCCACTGGTACTATATAGACTGCGAATGAGTCCAGGTCGAGACACTGTGTCTGGGCTCAGATACACCTTGCGCAGACTGTTCTGAAGCTCTGAACAGAAACATTTTGTTTTATTTGGCCAAGCTTGCTAAGAGATTATTTGGCTCAGCATGTACAAAACTTTTAGATTTTCCTGAGTCTTGTGGCTATGGAAGTACACTGAATTTTGTACAACGTACCTGTCGACTGGAGTCTCTGGGGCCTGACTGCATGGCCCAGGATGAGATCACATTGAAGCCTTTGACCACAATGGATTCTGGGAATAGGGACGCTAGGTATTCTGCGTTTGATTCTGGATACTGGTTGACCCGTCTGTTGTTGCTGACATCCACCAGTATTTTTCCAGCCAGCAGGTGTTTGATGTCCCAGAGAGAGGAATAGTGCTCTCGGCGAATGGCCAGGAACACGATGTTGGCCTTCCCCACTGCGTCCTCGTGATGGGTCACGTCTACCACGTGTGGGAACGACTCGGCCGCTCTCTTGGGCTGACGGCTCCCCACCACCACGTGAAAGCCGCTGCGGAGCAGCCGCAGGGTCAGGCTTTTGGAGAAGTCTCCAGAACCGATGATGCCGACCGTGGGCTTGCCCGATCCCTCTTTGGACCCGTTCTTCAGCCCGTTTGGTAGGAAGCAGACTTTGGTGCTGGCCGGGCTGCTGCCCAGCAGGGAAATAGAGTCCATTTTCAGGCCCGAAGCACCTCGTACTGGATCTTAAGACACTTATGGAATAATGCTTTGTTAAGGGTTAGTTCACCCAAAAATTAAAATTAGCCTGTGTTTTACTCACCCTCAAAGCATCCTAGGTGTATGTGACTTTTTTCTTTCAGACGAATCCAATTGGAGTTATATTAAAAATTGTTCTGGCCCCTCCCAAGCCTTTCAATGGGGGTAAGCGGGTGTTGGTTGTCAACAGTTCAGAAGACGTGAAATAAAGTGCGTGCATCCGTAATAAAACGTCCCTCACACGACTCCGGGGGGTGAATAAAGGCCTCCTTTAGCGAATCCAAGCATTTTTTAAAGATATTAAAAAAGAAAAATATTAAAAAGATATTTAAGATATAATAAACACTTTTTTCTCACTTCCGCTGACTGTCATACGCGGAAGCCATTCCGGCGGATGACGTAAGACGTCGAGCGTTGCGTGATAATTGACGAACACGGAGACAAAACAAAACAAAACGCCGGTCATGAATTAGAAGTACAAAACGAGGATTTGTAAAGAAGAATGTCGGAGGATTTCGATATAAGCCAAGAGGAGACTGGTTTTCCTTTGCTAA
>NW_015549581.1:895218-908658 GCF_001515605.1 Sinocyclocheilus anshuiensis
TTCCTTTGCTCCTGCATTTCTCAGAGGCGCGCGCACGACGCATACGTACTACGTCATCCGCCTGAACGTCTTCCACGTACCACAGTCAGCGGAAGTGAGAAAAAAGTGTTTATTACGTTTGAAATATGGATATTTATCTTTAAAAAATGCTTGGATTCGCAACAGGAGGCCTTTATTCACATCCCCGGAGCCGTGTGAGGGATGTTTTATTACGGATGCATGCACTTTATTTCACGTCTTCTGAACTGTTGACAACCAACACCTGTTTACTCCCATTGAAAGGCTTGGAGGAGCCAGGACAATTTTTAATATAACTCCAATTCGATTTGTCTGAAAGAAGAAAGTCACATACACCTAGGATGCTTTGAGGGTGAGTAAAACACAGGCTAATTTTCATTTTTGGGTGAACTAACCCTTTAAAGGAGATCTCAGATGCCTATTTTGTGCAATTTGGTTAAAAGACAATCTCTTTAAACTTGTCAAGAACTAATATTTCACCCCACAATAAAAAATACAAATATATTTTATATATTTTATTTTGAGATGAAATATCACTGGAAACATCCTTTCTGGACATATTTTTACAAAATAAGAAAAAGTACTTTTTTTTTTTTTTAAATCATGGTGGTATTTATGTCCTTTATTTTGTAGAAATGTGTCCTGATAGCATGATTTTCATTATTGTATTACACTAATGAGAAACTAATGACAATCATCATTGAGAATAATGACAATTTAAACTCGCAAGTAAACTATCTGGACGCATTATAGTATTGAGAATTGGGTGGGAAATATGCCTAATTGTTATTAAAATAACAATGCATTGCAAATAATAATAATTATAAAAAAAATAAAAATACCAAAAATAATTAAATATTAACTATATAAACAATAATAAGATTACATTTAACAGCTTCATTTTAAAATACATAAATATATATATATATATATAAGGTGATTGTTTGCTGGTACTGATACGATATATTTCATATATCATTCTTTATTCATCAAAGAAGAACAGAAACCATATCTAGCTTATATATTTATATAATATCAGGGGCAGGTTGCTGTGTAAATCACGCATGATGATGGTAGAATAGAGCATGACGCACCCGATGTATATGTAATTGCCAAAAACATCTCAAGGTTATAACGTTACCTGTAATGGAATCTGCCGAGGCACCATCGAGCAAACAGATGAGATGTGTGTGTCCCTCACCGGTGACTGTTTCCCCGCCCTCTGCCCTTTGCTCTGTCCGTTTGATTTGCTCTGACCCACGCTATAATCAAGAAGGGTCTGTAGTCTCACACGGAGAAACGGCAAATTTCTTCATTGGGCGGCAGCTGTTACTAAATACTAGCTGGTGTTTTCCTCTAGGGGGCGCGTGGAGGCTCAAAAAGAGAATTCTTCATTGAGTCACATTTACAAATTTAGAACGCTTTTAATTTCACTGGAATTATTTGTGTACGTAACCGTGTAATCGTTTTAATCTATACATTTCTTTGGTATCGACCCTGACATACAAATGGAAATAAGTCCCAATAATCTTTAATAAACGATTTTGTGAAGCCTTCTTTCATTAATCACTAACGAACGTGGTTGGTTCATCCTGCTCGGCGCTGAGAAAAACAACACTTACCACGTGATAAGTCGTCATGAACAATAATTTAATCCTTAAAAATAAACTGATATTGTTTAACAGCCATTGTATTAAATATACCCAAGAAATGAAGTTGGAGAATTATTATTTAGACCGGTTCGTTTTTGACAGTTTATTAATCACTTCCGGGCCGCTATACCGTCTAGTCTTCATAACCGAAGCTTCATGATAATCTGCCGTTCTTGTTTGTTTTGTTTCTATGCTCTTACATGTTGGAGTGCTGCAGCAATCTGCTGTGTGAAGGCAGCCTTTGCAGCAGGATGCACCTCTGGGTTGATCTAGGCTGGTAACTCAATATTATAGTTAATAAAGCACCATCACTGAGCAAGACATGTTTAAAGGATGTTTATATAAGCCAAGATGCTGATTTTGAAGATGTAGTAGGTAATTAGACTATGTTCGTTTACTTTCATGAAAATGAAACTATTAGAAGCTTTTAGAATAGTGTTAATGCACATAAAATAGGCTACTCTTTATCCGTTATACCTTTTAAATATGCAAATTATGCAATATCATATGCACAAGTGATAGCGACCCCACAGAAAATGACTTGTTTTTGTTATAACGTCATACATATTTCACAACCTCTTCTCATAACATTGTTTATTTAACTATATTTAAATATTTAACATGCATTTGGGGAAATAAACTAGTTTTGTGCCCGTTTTAATATAGGTTATGTTTCATAAAATACCTGTCAATTACCAAAAATATAAAATAAATCAAATGGTTATTTGGAGAAAAAAAATAATGATATAAATTGAATGTTTTTTGTTTTTTTTCAATTCAGTTGAGCTTTTTTTCTGACTTCTGATGAATTGCACATCACAGGTGAACAATCAAAGAGCAAAGCACTGTGACAA
This sequence comes from Sinocyclocheilus anshuiensis, assembly GCF_001515605.1. Taxonomy (NCBI): domain Eukaryota; kingdom Metazoa; phylum Chordata; class Actinopteri; order Cypriniformes; family Cyprinidae; genus Sinocyclocheilus; species Sinocyclocheilus anshuiensis. The sequence goes on from NW_015549581.1 coordinate 897,743, forward strand.
AACCCTTTCAGCCAAACACTGATGACATTTTCATGTGAGAAGGATTGAAACAATTCATTAAAATGAAAACCCCTGCTATTATGGGCTGTACAACAGATCACTGGAAAAACCTGATAATAATGACACATTCCACCATCTCAATGCTGGTACACAGAAAGGCCGAAACAGACAGTATACTGGTTTAGGTTTAATTTAAAAGATAGATAGATAGATAGATAGATTAGGGACAGTACAAGTAGACTGTGACATTTATTGCTTGACTTTGTGTCAAAATCTGTGATACCTTAAGGTCCTTTCTTTGGCAGGAGTGTGGACCGAGAAAGAGCCAGCAGGAAGACAACGTGTCAATTTCTCCAAAAATAGCGCCTTCACTCTTTCCTCCAGTCCTCCGATGAGTTCACACTGCTGTTTACCCCTCTTCTTCTTCAACTTCTGTGCAACAGCAGGACAGCAGCTTCAGGCCTGCAGATACAGCATGTTGTTCCTGACCACAATGGTGAAAGTCACTTACTGCGAGACGGGTAAAGCTGCAGCACATCCTGGAGGAGTGTGTATGGAGGTCAGAGGAATATCATATGATGTTGTTAGGAGGATGTTAGTGTACAGTTTGTGCATTGCATTGGTTTGAGACCCTGGTAGTGATTATTAAACTGTGTAAAAATGCACTAAAATCTTCCAAAAATGTAGATTCAGTTGTATCTGCACATCTACAAAAGATATTTTGAAGAACATTGATGTGTGCTCCATAAATGAAAATTAGTCATACAGTTTTGGAGCAACACGAGTAAACGATGACTGAATTGTCCTGTTTGAATGTTTCTTCCTTACTGTCTTGTCCAGACTGTCCTACAAAAATTCACCAGCTTTGTTTTTCCCAAATCCCTAATGTTTGTTCTAGTTTCTGATCCTCAATTTAAATAGGACCGTTAAGAATATGAGTCATTTTTCAGGGAAGGAGTGACTTTAATTCTACGTTTGAAAACTCACTTTAAAAAACGTAATCATTCTTACTTCACACTGAGCTCAGCGTTCACACACCCTGCAGGCCTGTTTCTTTTTTGAGAGTCCAGTTGATGTTCTAATTAAATCTGTCAATTTCCCTTGCAGCCTCACTCATAACCATCCTAAGATTCTGTTTCTGTTCTGTAAAGAGTTCTGGAAAACTTTCAGCTCTGACTGAACTAGTTGCAGCTACGAGACTGAGAATAATCATGCGTTTCTCTAACTTGCTCTTTATTGGTATTGTAACATTAGGAACATCTGAATTCTGCTCTGCTGGACCTCTTCATGCACAGTGCAAAGTCGAGTGGTAAAGTACTCATTTGTGTTACTTTTTTATTTAAAAAAAATGCATTAAAGAATATGAAATCTTTAGCATTAGATTTGCATACAGAATTTAAAGTTATGTTTGAGAAGAAACTTAAATAATGCAAGTGTATTTGTTTATTTTATATTATAAAATGTTTATATGTATACATTTATATAGTGTTTGTGTATATTTATATTTGTAACAGGGGTATTATAGTTAAGTAAACCATTTAGATATACACTACAGTTCAAAAGTTTGGGGTCAGTAAATTTTTATTCTTTCTTTTTTTGAAAGAAATTAAAACTTTTATTCAGGATGTGTTAAATTGTTCAGAAGTGATAGCAAAGATTTATATTGTTAGAAAAGATTCATATTTTGAATAAATGCTGTTCTTTTTGACTTTTTATTCATCAAAGAATCCTGAAAAAAAAGTATTGCAGATTCCAAAAAAATATTTGGCAGCACAACTATTGCCAATATTGATAATTCTAATAATAAATAAGCATATTAGAATGATTTCTTAAGGATCATGTGACACTGAAGACTGGAGGAATGGCTGATGGAAATTCAGCTTTGCATCACAGAAATAAATTATATTTTAAAGGATATTAAAATAGAAACCATTATTTTATATTGTAATAACATTTTGCAAGATTACAGTTTTTTTTCTGTATTTTTTCTTTCTTTATAGTTTTAGCTATAACAGTGATACAGTTGATTGAGAAAACTTTTTTTGTTTTTTTTCTTTCTACCTGATCCCAAACTTTTGACCAGGAGTGTATATTTAAAAAAAAAAAAAGACAAAAACACAACAAAATGACTAAAACTTTAACTATATAAAATATAAAAATAAAAACGAATTCAAATATTAATCAGCTTCCATGATACTAACACATGACTAATTTATATAAAAAAAAAATAACAAAAAATTATGAGGTTTTGATTAGTTAACCAAAAAGTTATGATTTTTTTTTTAAATATCTTAAATCTTTAAGTTTAAACTGTTTTGTTTGTAGAAGTACATTTCCATTCAGAATTGTAGTTGTTTAATCACTATTTTTCTTTGTTCATTTTCCACTATTTAAAATATTTATATGTGGTTATAATGTTTATACAATGTATAATGTAATTAATTTCCAAGTATTCTTATTATGAATTAATTTAAATTTAGATTTTGGAGAAAATACATAGTAATTGTATAGTTTTATAGTACAATAGTATAGTTCTATAGAATTATAAAGTAGATGTGGAGTTTGGGAAAAGGCAGTTTTTAAGTAGTCAGCGCAATAGCTTCGGTTTCTATTAGATGGCAGCATATATTGTATATAGTTGAGAACTTGTGTTTGGCTTATCCCAGGTATTTCAGTCTCCCTTGCAGGAGTGTGTATGAAGCTCTGGTTGCACAAATTCAAAAGCGGAGGACAGTCTCAACCTGTGCCACGGGAGGAGAGAAATGTCTCTACAAGGTGTGTGATTTAATGTAAAGAGATGCGTTTATGTATCATCAGTGTAAACAGAGCCAGATTCACCTCTTAACGTGACATAGGCAAAACACATTTTTGGGCCCCCCTTCCTTATCAATATATAATATTAGCACCCCAGCAAACAAAAATATTTCGTAATCAGTGGAAACTGTTACAGTGTTTTCTATCACAATAAGCACTTATGTTCAGGGACCGTTTCTTTTGGTAAATATTATCAGTCAATAAAGAGCGAATGTAGTTCTTTCTTTGAGAACGGAGAAACGTTCCATTAATAGGCTCCGGCGTCGTGGCCATACCACTTGTCCACTTTCAGGAGAGCATTATTTCTCTAATAGTTTTAATGGCCTGGAGTCACAACCACCTCAAGACATTGTTCAGATGATTTATTTCAAGACATCTGTCATGTTTCCGTCCTGAAATCGTGTGTGTGTTGAAGTAATTTCTTACGCACCTCATCCCAAACCTCCCGTTGCAAATTCCAAAATGTCATTTTAGAGCTAATAACAGACTTGCGCTATTGATATGCAGGCTAATGCAGTTATTAGAGAGAGAGAGAGAGAGAGAGAGAGAGAGAGATTAAGCGCATGTGAATACCTGCGTCTGTGCGTCTCTCAGCAGCAGCGTCTACTAGTAGCGAATCTTTAAGTTGAACTGCTTCAAGAACCTCGCTACTAAGAGATCTCATGTAGCTTTTCATCTGTGAAACTATTTTATTGATAAATTCGCGGGGCAGCGCTGACACCCAATTTCTGTCGGCATCTCCGTGTGTGTGCGTCTGTGAATGTTTGAATGTTTCTTGAGCAGCAAATCAGCTTATTATAAAGATTTCTGAAGGATCATGTGACACTGAAGACTGCAGTAATGATGCTAAAAATTCAAGGAATAAATTACAGTTTAAAATATATTCAAATAGAAATCAGTTATTTTTAATTGTAATAATATTTCACAATATTAGCTTTTATTATATTTCTGATCAAATAAATGCAGATATTGGTGAGCATAAGAGACTTCTTTCAAACACACACAAAAAACGTTTTTTTCCCCTCTGTCCAATCAAATGCTCTATAGAAGGAGAGTGTCCCGCCCTCTAGCAAAAGCAAAAGCTTCAATATGTCTTATTTTAGGAAATACAAAAAAAGAAACTGCACTTATCAAGGTGTTTTTTAAGCTGGCTTCCCTTATGTATTAACTGCATAAGAACTTAATAGTTTAAAAATAAAACGTATAGTTCTAAAGTTGTTGCTATTGTGTAACTCTTCTAAAAAAAAAAAAAGACTTATTCTGTTTTATTCTTTACTTGAGGTTTGTGCTCCTGCTCTGTATTTTCCTCCTCAGTCAATACGGATGAGGGTGACATTTCATATGCTGTCCTTAGAACAATGTTTGGAGACAAATATAGCAGTTCTCAATGGTGTTAGGCTCAGTGTTCTGCACGGACATTTTCTCTCTAAGGGCAGCAATATGCTCCGGTGGGTGCAGCCATCCATCATAGATGTCTTGCACTCATCACTGAAGTCCTGGCTGATGCCATCAGTCTCTGTCTGCTGCAGTGGCGCTCTGTCACCAGAAGAGGGAACTGTTTGCAAGTGTTTTTTTTTAGTACCGTGGGTGCAACGTTTTCATTAGATAAATAATATCTAAAAATGTATTAAATTATATATTTTTAATGGTTTTCATTTTCTTCACTATCATAACTAATATTTTACATAGTATTTTTTGAAGCATATTCATTTTTTTTCTTTTTTTCAAACAAGCATATTTTTGTTTTCTCAGTTTTCTCCACCTAGTATTATTTTTGGTTATTTTTATTATTAATAAAACTGTGACTTCCCACATCAATACTGGTGGTCAAAAATGTAACCCATATTTTCAATATTCAGGGTTGACCAAATGTTAAATATGAGGTTAACACTAGTACAGCAGTGATGAGAGTTCATGGAAGAGATTGGACAGTCTCTTGAGTGAAAGACTGAAATGGTCGCTCTCAGGTGTGAGAAGTTTAAGTAGCTGAAAGAAGAAAGGTACTCCATTACAGCCCAGAATATTGCAGAGATTTTTCACATTTACTGAACCATTACTGTAGACTGAGAGACACAGTATTAAATAATGTCACACTGGAACCCACACAAACCTTTTATAAAACTGCAGGATCTGTTGATCTGCGCAATGCTGTGCCTGTAAACAAGAGATATAAAATTAGGGAAAACAGCGGATTTTGTGAGGCGTATTTAGCTCAAATGAACGTTTCTTTGAAGCTAAATCAAGTTTATTTAATTATATCTGTCATTTTTGCTTACTGTCAGTTTCTCTTTTCCTACTGTAATTCCTACACTGGGAGCATTTTGAATCTCTCTCAGAACCGAGTTAGCTGAATTTAAGCACTTCAGCCCTCAACATTACGAAGTATATCATTGATGAAAGGGTGCACAACCCTTTCAAAACCAATTAAAGAGGCCTTAGCCCTCAGGGGTGGTGAGTGAAGGGCTGACAGGAGACCACAGAGGAACTCAGAGAGGTAATCAGTGCCTTGCTTTTGAACAATATTGAAAAGCACAACAGTATCGCACAATAAATCACGTAGGTTTTCAAGGACAAACAGGTCGTCTCCTTAAATACACCTTGTGACATGTTCACCTTTCTGTCTGCTGTCAGATTGTTTACTTATTTACAGTGTGTGTCAATAGCAGCCTGTCGCTAGTTATTAAAGCATGGAATTTGGTAGTGACGTTATTTTATTGATTAAATACCACAGGAGCACTGACAAACACTACAACATTAGATTTTCCTTGACAATTTTTTAGTGATAAAATAATACAAGTATTTTCGGCCAGCTGGTGAGAATTCCAACTCATAGATGTCCGATTCGCAAATGACTCACTGTTTTGAGTCAATTCTGTTCAATTGAACAAAGCAATCTGAATCAGTTTGCAATTCAGTCTAAATCTTGAAACTGCAGTTTAAAGAATTGTTCCACCCAAAAGAATATCAAAATGCTCAGGCTGATGATACACGGGGCAACTTTTTGCTTGGGCACTTTTCCATTGAGAATGGGTAACAAATTTCTATATGGATACTTTAAATTGGTCATGGGCCCTGTGTCTCACCTGGTTGCCCGTTGACGGAAAATTTGCCCAAATTTGCCCAGCAACATTGCTCAAATAGTTGCCCCGTGTATCATCAGCCTTACAGTACATGAAAGCCAATTACAAACTTATGAAGCAAAAAAGTATTAAATGCTTTAAAATATAAACAATTACAACTTTAATGTGACATTTTACATTAAATGTGCAAAAAGGATGAATTAAAAGACATTTTTGCAGAACTGGCATCTCTGATTTCTCCAACCAAGTTTCAACATAGAGGAAACGTTATGATTTCAACCGAATGGGTCAGTGGTACATGTTGAGTCAACCTTATTTCAGTGTTGAATGGATGTTTTATTTTCGACCTAATAACGTTCCGATTAACCAACCAAATAGTGAATGACTAAACAATGAAAATTGATTGGCAACTGATACTTACCTTTACAACTAAAAATAGACATTGAATTGACGTCTGCTTGCTATTGACTTGAATTATTTGAAGTGCCATATGTAAAAAATAGTGTACATGGATATGGTAGTCATTATATATTTTATTTTCTATGACAAAATATACCATCACTACCACTTTTTTAAATTATAAAACATGTTTTGTTTTTGATTTTTTAAATTACTTTAATTTTTTATATTTAAAAAATATGAAGTTGTTTAAACAGAGCTAAATTTGTCTTGATTTGTGTGAGTAGTTTGCCCAACATTGCATATTCATTAAAAATATATTAAAGTGGTTTTCTGGTATAAACATATCCGTACTCTTAAAGTAAAAGAGAAGAATATCTGCAATTAAAATTAAAATTAAAATTCATGTAACAGTAATTTTGCATTTAAATTTACATCTATATTTCTAGTCAATGCCTGTGTGACAGTGCAATGTTGCAGGTGTCCAAACACTGAACCTTGTGGCACCCCAGTGCTGAGAGTACAGGCTGAAGTGAGACAGTCTTTCCAGCTGACTAGTTACAATCTGTTACCCAGGTAAGACTCCAAGACATTTAAGTTGCACCTGAGGCACACCTATGAGTTTTGTTATTGATGATGTTCAGGTTCTTTTTACGTGATGTAGTGAATATCACCCCACGTCTTTACCACACCACTTTTGCCCTCCAATTTGGCCTTCTCCTACTTACACTTTATAATACCATCATCTGAAAATCTCTCCTGCACAATCAGACCTGCAGATGTCATTATACTATCAGCACAGATTAAATTCTACTAGCATCATGGAGTGGCATGCATATCCCGAGGGCACATAGGCATAGAGCACTACCTGACAGCATTAGGCCTGTCACCAGCACCCCTCTCACATCTCTTCCCCCTCACTAGGCCTGTCATCACTAATCTTGTCCCCTTCTCACAGGAAAAAAAAATCACAGGGAGAAACCCAATGTGCTCTCTGATTGGGATGTGTGAACTCGGAATGTAGGCCATTAATCTGTTGTACCCAAGGTCCCCTCAACTTAAGATAAATTGGTTTACTTTTTCTTTATTTTGTCATAAATCAGTTGCTGACCATTTGCCAGTTTTTAGCTTTTTATTATATTATTTTATTATTGTTGCAATATTTATTTTGTGCTGCTTTATTTGAAGGTATTTATATTTTATTTATTTATTTATTTGAAACAATTTATTTGAAAAAAAAAAAACAAGGTTGAAATTATGAGATACTATGTGATAATTATGACATAAAAAGCAAAATTAGGAGATACTAAGTCATTATAATGACAAACAAGTCAAAACTATGTTATAATTATGACCAAAAAAAATCCAAATTAGAAGAAACAAAAACATAATAATGACATGTCAAAATTATGAGATAGTATCTCATAATTTTGCTTTTTGTCATAATTATGATGTAGTAAGTCGTAATATTACTAACATAAAAACGTGAAATTATGAGATATGTCAATTATGACATAAAAAGCACAATTAGGAGATACTAAGTCATATAATAATAATAAAAAAAGTTGAAACTATGTAATATTAAGTCATTATGACAAAAAAAAAAAATTAAATACGAAAGCATAATAATGACAAAATGTTGAAATTATACTAAGATATATATTAATATATAATTCAGTTATGAGATGAAAAATCAAAATTATGAGATCAAAAGTCTTTACTAATATAAAAATCATAAAGTCTGTTTTATGTCACCAATGACCTTTTCAAATCATTATGGTGACTTTTTATCTCAATTTTTACTTTTTATGTTAATTTTGACTATCTTGTAAATTTAACTCTTTGTCTCATAATTATGAGTACATCATAATTTTGGCTTTTTGTCTCATAATTTTGACGTTTTATCATAATTATGACTTGTGTCAATTTTGCTTTATCTCATAACTTTGACTTAACATTATTTATTTTATTTATTTATTTACTGAAATGTGCTTCCATAATATTTGGTTAAGTTGGAAAACTGTAAAAAAAAAAAAAAGGGGTAGCAAGCCAGATTAAAAGTTTAAATTAAAACCAATTACCACAGCTGAATGTGTCAGATCATATGCACAAACGCTAGGCCACATCTTAAACAGTTTATGTTGTAATTTATAGATTTAAATAAGACCAAGTAAAACGGTTTAAATCCCCTTACTCTTTCATAGTAAAAGCCTGAGGTCTGTCCTTTGCCACTCATTCATGCGAGTGAAGCATCAGTAAAATGTCTTTGCCTTTTCATCTCTTTATGAGGTTCTGCACAAATCAGCCTCCATTAGAATGCTCAACAGGTTGTCTATTTAAAGCATCCAGCAACTCATTTGCAGGGGTGGTTTGCCTGTGATATTATTTTCCTTTTAGATTCTCAGTGCATTAATGAAATCCTCACTCACATGATTTCATTTGGCCTGTGCGTTAATGGCAGAGGAAGTAATAATTACATTCAAATATTCATTTGGGCCCGGAGACAGAACCATGAATCATTAGTGCTCACTATGTCGAACACAAGCTCCTGTCCCTTTTCTTTTCCCAGTCTCTGACCAGATGAATTAAAATGAAAAATAATTGCAATTCCCTTGCAGAGGGCGTTTAAAAAAACACTTTTGGTAGAATTGGTTGAGCGAAGAGGGCGAGTGATGAGACTCATTTGTTATGCGGTGTTCTGAACACGCTCAAGCTTAATGACGACGAAGAGAGACAGAGATCAAGGACGATGTCGGGATTGTAGTAATGGCTGTGTGATAATCGCCATGGAGATGGAGCTATAGGACTCAAATGTGTCGTCTGTTTGAGAGGTCCGGTGATGTTAAGAGGGTGGGTGAGTTAGAGTGAGATTTTGGGAAAAAATTATAAGAGGAGGAATGTTTTATTGCTCAGATGTTGCTCATTTATTATGTCATACATTTAAACTTCAGGAGCCTTAACGGAGTTCAATTGTTTCATTTGAGCATCAAATTTGTCTCATGTTTCTACAGTTAAAATAAATGAAGATAACATATCTGAGGTGAATTTATCTTTTAAGAACAGTGTTTTTATTGCAGTTTTTGGGGGTTTCATTAAATTTGAGCACAGTTTGATATATTTTTGAGGTCTTCTCTATCTTTTTTTCAATTTTTTTTATAGCACTATAGCATATTTTATAGTTATAGTATTTAATAATCCTCAAAAACAGACACTTATGTTCAAGATACAATCTATGAAAAAGTCTTAATATCTTACTTTTTTACTTGCTTTCTACTAATCCTCAAAAATATACAGATTTTTAGTTTTATTAAGAGAATATATATATATAGAGAGAGAGAGAGAGAGCAAGCAACACCATAGAGAAAGCAACGCCAGTTGGAAAAATGGGGGAAAAATACTATGGAAGTCAATGAGGACCAGCAATTGTTTGGTTAGCTACAGTTTATGTTTAACAGAAAAAAGAAACTCATACAGGTTTGAAACAACTTGGTGAATAATGATAACAATTTTCTTTCTTTTTTGGCTGAACTATTCCTTTAATTCATGCAGAATACAATTTATGAGCAATCGCCAATGTGCCCTTGAGCAAGGCACTTAAAACCAGGTTTCTCCAGTGCGTTCGTTTCATTTGTTAGGTGTATTGTAAATTACCTTGGATAAAAGTGACTGCTGTATGACTACTTATGTACCACTTACAAACATGTGTCACTGCTTAAAGAGAATGCAAAGCCACTCGACAGCATTCCAACAGTTGCTTCAGCTTTAAACACATACTTGAGCTCAATCTGTTCAATACAACTCAGGTCCTTTAAAGAGCTCTCGTCCTAATTACTTTACTGTTTGCAATGCCATGGGATAAATCTATAACCTGGCCTCCCCAACAAAGAACAGCAGCCAATTACTGATAAATGTGTTTTCAGTATAACACCGTAAACAAGTCTGAAGTGAGCATCTAATTGTGCGGGAGGACAGGACCTTCGCTGTGCCATTTAATTTAATGAAAAATAACCATTACGACCATATCCACCAAATGCTCAGGGCGGATCACTCCAGGTTGTTTTCGAATGTCCTTTCATGACATGAATTTAGCGCTTGCTTATTCTTTTAGAATTTACCTGATTATTCATTTCAATAATTGTGAATGGGCAATTTTACTGACTGCCTCTCAGTTTATCTCTCTTTCTCCTCAGGTCATCTCTTCGTCATTCTCTCATGTCTTTGTCCATCACAGTGGATCGTGGAGCTGATATCCTTCTTTTGTCAACATTTCTTGCTGGTGTTTAATTTAATTTGTTATATATATATATATGAGAATGGTTGTATGGTCAATACCTTGTATTTTGGTTGTAGGTCAATACCGTACCAATTTTTACCTGGGGTGAATTCCAAACTGCTTTTTTTTTTTTTTTGGCACTTAAATGACATTACAGGAAGGGCATACTTTCCTAGGCTAATTCTGAAGAAAATGAAGCAATGCAGTCCATTCATGGCTGAAATTCCATTCAAATATGAGCATCACTTTGCTTTATTAGATTAATTACAAGATTAATAAAGGATATAATTTTTATATTAATATATTATATTAATTATATATATATATATATATATATATATATATATGTG
>NW_015549581.1:909238-922479 GCF_001515605.1 Sinocyclocheilus anshuiensis
ATTTGACTTTTTTATTACAGTTTCTAGCCATGCAGCCTTTCTCTCTGGTTGTATTTCAGCTGTACCTTTTATAGTCTGAAAAAAATTAATCAAGTTAAAATCACTGAATTAAAAATGAAAAAAAAAAAAATGACTACATTTGAACTGTTAGAAGAAACACACATTAACTCATTTGAGCTTAGTAATTAGTACTGTAGCCTATAGCTTACATTTGATTTACCTATTACAATAGTCCACTTACAGTTACTGCTATCATAAAAATACACTTTATATGTAGGTTTAAAATTCTACAAAAGACACATTTAATGTCCAAAAACTTTTTTTTTTAGCAAAATGTATATTTGACTTTTTTAGCAGAATGTATATTATTGCGCTCCGTCTGTTTAGCGTGCATGTATATATTTATATATAGTTTAGTTCACAAACAGATTAATGGGCTGATATGGGATAGAAAGACAGCTCAAAATTAGTTGTATTAACTGAAGCTGGACTGGTAGACATTTCAGTGACTGAAACTGGACAGACGGATGGTTCAACAACAGACTCAATGACTAAATCAGGACTGACAGATAGTTCAAATTCAGATGCAACAGAAGCATTTAGACAGACAGACAGCTCAGGTTTAGATTCCTTGACAGAGACAGGCAAGACAGACAGTTCGAAATCAGAGACATTAGTTGAAACGAGACGGAGAGACAATTCACAATCAGCCACCATGGCTGGTTCAGAACAGGGAGAGGGTTCAGAGATGGCATCCTCAGCCAGTTCAGAATAGGACAAAAGTTCAAAAGCGGCTTCCGTAGCCGTGACAGGACAGGCAAAGAGCTCACAGACGGCCTCCATAGCCGTGACAGGACAGGCAGAGAGTTCACAGACAGCCTCCATAGCCGTGACAGGGCAGGACGAGGATTCACAGACGGCCTCCATAGCCGTGACAGGACAGGCAGAGAGTTCAAAGATGGCCTCCATAGCCATGACAGGGCAGGACGAGGATTCGAGACAGGACAAACAGGAAGTTCACAGGTGGATACTACTGACACCTCTGGAGATTCTGCAGCAGATGTGGCCACCGCTGGAGGTTCTACAGCAGTACCATCAGGAAATAGGGAGAGTTCATTAATATTCTCTTTAACAGGACAGGTACAGCGTTCATCAACAGTTCCTTCAACCGCGACATAATAGGCTGAGAGTGCATTGCTGGGCGCCACCACCGTACAAGGAGCTGAAGCGAGCGCCGCTGCCTCGGGAGGTTCTGCAGCACATGCCACCACCTCTGGTGAAGCTGCAGCGGGCGCCATCGCCTCTGGGGAAACAGCAGCGAACTCCACTACCTTGGGAGGTTCTGCAGCATCAGCCGTGGGCAGTGTATGCAGCCCAAACACTCCATAAAGTGTTCTCCATTATGGGAAGCGCTACAGACAGGGGAATCAGATCAGGAACAGGAGGGCTAGATTGAATGGATTTGGGGATACCAGCTGCGACTGCTGACACCAGTGGTGGATCCTCCACGCTGGATGCCATTCTGGGATACTGAAGACCTGACCTCGAAGATCTGAGTGCAACAAATGGGAAGTGACGAGACTTTGGACGATCAGCTGTGACGTGACGAAACTCTAGATGATCAGCTGTGACGTGACGCGACTCTGGAAGATCAGCTGTGATGTGACGTGACTCTGGATGAACAGCTGTGATGTGACGTGGCTCTGGACGAACAGCTGAGACGTGACGTGATTCTGGACGATCAGCTGTGACGTGACGATACTCTGGAAGATCAGCTGTGACGTGACGTGACTCTGGATGAATAGCTGAGACGTGACGTGACTCTGTACGAACTGCTGAGACGTGACGTGACTCTGGAAGATCAGCTGTGACTTGACTTGACTCATGACGATCAACTGTGACTTGACTTGACTCATGACGATCAGCTGTGACTTGACTTGACTCATGGATGGCAGCTGTGACATGACGGAGCATTGTTGTGGCCGCCATTTTGTGAATGGGCTCCGCTGTCGCCACCATTATGTAAGGGCGCTCCGGTGTGGCCACCATTTCACAAGCAGGTTGAATCACCGGAGTAGAGATCAGTAAACTCGAATGTCCCTGAGTTTGTGGCTGACTAGATTTCGCGGCCGCCATTACCGGCCCGATCGCGATATCGCGTTCCTTCTCCGCGACACCCACAGTGAATAGAGAGCCAACAGTCGACAAAGCAAAGTCCAAAAAACAACTCAGTGACAAATGCGGACCCTCGTGTCTAAGCTCAGATCGTAGAGGTTGATTAAGGCCATCACAAAAAAACTCTATCAAAAGATAGTCTGGTAGCTCAGAATAGTGTGCTATGGTTAAAAATTCATGAACATAGTTCTCCAGCGATCGCGGGCCTTGTCTAAGGGCTAAAAAAATTCTTGCCATGTCCATACCTGGCAAATGTTCCTCAGAAAAGCTGCTGGGTCCTTGTGGGGCAGAGTATTCTGTAACGGAGGCGACGAGACGAGAGACGTGCGGATCCATTTGCAGGCTTTTATTAAACAGAGACGTGGTCATAAGAGGCATGGGTCAAACAGTGGCAAACAGGTACATTTCAGGCAAGACAAAGAGTATTCCTAGGGCAAGCGTGGGTCTACAATCGGCGAAAAATATCCAGAGGGCTTGACACGAGGGGTTATCCAATAACACAAGCAATAGTCCAGGCAAGGTGCAAACACAGCCCGAAACAGCAAGCAAAGGGTTAATCCAAGATACACAGGCAGAAGATCAGGAAACAGACAACAAGGCAACACGACATTACTAGATTTAGACTAGAACTAGAAACGGAAACTAGGAATGGCTCCGTAATGTAGCTATCGCTAGAAGAGATCCACATAATCTTATGATATACGCTAAACAATACTCGGCAGTGAGAGAGAGGAAGTCCATGGCTTATAAAGCGTGTCTCATTGGATGCAGCTGTGTGTGTGTAATCAGTGCAATGGATGATGGGAAATGCAGTCCAGGGTGATGTGTAACAGTCTGTGTGGTGTGAGAGTCAATGTAATGGGAGAGCGACCTCTGGTGGCAATCAGCCAGAAGGCCACGGACCGGATTCGTGACAATTAGTGCTGTTGAACGATTAATCGTGATTAATCGCATCCAAAATAAAAGTTTTTGTTTGCATAATATATGTGTGTGTTCTGTGTATATTTATTATGTATATATTAATACACATACATACAGTATATATTTTGAAAATATTTACACGTATTTACATGACTATATTTATATTCATATAAATAAATATATTTAATATATAAACATTACATATTTTTCTGAAATATATACATGCATGTGTGTATTTATATATACATAATAAATATACACAGAAAACACATATTATGCAAACAAAAACACAAATAAGTACATAAATAATTATCTATTTCAAATGACAGCTTTGTTTCTTTTAACACTACACAGACCGACATGCATTTTGAGTTAACAGGATAAAATAAGACACAAACAGGCTACATTTTTTATCATTTTTATTTTCCAAAGCAATCTTAACAGCTATAAACATGAATTCTGCTGTCACAAAAAGTAATTTTACAATTTAACATAGTGGCAGTGATGTATGTCTTCATATGTGTACAAAACACACGCACAGATGAGCCTGTAAGGCCCTGCGCCCTTTATAGTGCTCTGCCCCGGGACACACTGACGCTCGCTTTCACTCTCCCCTGGTCTGTAATGAAGAGACACAGAGCGAACCATAATCCTTTACAGTGCTTTGTAAAAACCCTTGACCACAAACAAACCCCTGCTCCTGATTGGAGTGATGTATTATATAATAAGAAATTGATGCCAAAGATCACATTGAGAATGACAAAGCCGCTGCGGTGCCCTTCAGATAACCCCATAACCCATTCAATTTCTTTACTTCTCCCTCTCTTTCTCCCGCGGTCATTCTCTCTGTTAATCTAAGGTGAGTTATGAAGTCACTCTCTTCGCACCCCGAGCCCTATATAGGCAAACGGACATTGTATCAGTGCTTTAAGTACAGGTCGGGAGGATAGACAGGAGAAGATGAAATAAAGAATAAAAATGAGCGCCGAGGAACTGTCATTTTTCAGGCCTCGACTCAGACCTGGGAGAAAAGAGCCAGTTAGATTTATGGGACCCCCGTTAAGACCGAGCAAGGCGATGGGAGAGATGGAGAGAGAGATCAGCGCTTGACATTTATTGGTGCAAGGGGAGATGGGCCGAGCTGTCAGGCATTGGGCGGCTCCACGGCCCAGTTTGAAGGTTATGTGAAGTCCCACTCATTAAGAGACAGACCCACTGACAGGAAGCTAATTCTCTGTGGGCAGCCCCCTATCTCAGACCGAGAAAAAGCATTGTCTCTCATTGGTGGCGAGAGAGAAAGAGAGCGAGGGCGGTTTATTAAGACATAAAAGAGAGTTCTCAGGCCTACCATTAGCGCTTCATTCTGTCAGCTGTGTGGCTGTAACCGCTGATCAGAATAGACACTCGGTTCAGGAAATCTTTAAAATCGGACTCTTAAATTTAAGGCATTTCAGCTTTTTTTTTCAGAGGAAGCCAGAGCATTCACACGGGGGCCAATCAGTTAGATCAGTTAGCGGTGGTTGCTAAGTCAAGCATGCACTACCAATCTAAGGAATTTTTAGAAAAATAAATAAATACTTTAATTCAGCAGGATGTATGAAATTGATCAAAAGTGACAAAGACGTTAATAATGTTACAAAAAATTTCTACTTCAAATAAATTCTGTTCTTTTGCACTTTCGTTCAAATAGAAAACAAAAAATACCAAACCTTTGTGCTATTTTTCTAACCTATTGGACTACTTCCAAAAAATAATAATAATAATTTTCAGTAATCTTTTACTGAGAAATGGGGAAAAAATCCCCCTTATAATTTACTGTCCAAACCATTGCCAGAAGTCCCTCTGTATCACATCACATTTCATTTTATTTAAATACTTATGCTTCCTTTTAATTTTTAATACTTATGCTTTAACATTTATGCTCTTTAGGTTGTTTTTTGTTACATTTTACATATTTTATTAACATTTATTTTAGTTTTTCTATATTGTGTTACTTTGATGGTCTTTTGTGTTTGTGAGAATTGCGCTCCGTTTGTGCAGTTTGTTTATTAGACATGGTTCATTGTAAGTTCCGTTTTTATTATTATATGAAAGCCCTGTATTGTAATGTTGGTTAGCAGTACATTTTGTAGTACAAAGCTGATTTTAATAATAGGTTGGTATAAAGGCAAATGAAATATAGTGTATATAGACCTACAGATATAGACAATAAAATGCACATTTTTTTACATTTTTTTCTTGTGAATATAATAGTTTTAAAAACATACCAAAATAAATAAATACATACATAAATAAAAACTACTACTCCACCCACAACACTCCCACATCATGGCTGCTTTTACACAGGAAAACACCACTCTTCAGAAAATCAAGCGTAGCGTTAGTTCTGGCAGGTCACGTTAGTCAAGCTCGCATCAGCTGACCTTCAGCTGATCCCCATCTACCTATGGGAATATGACACCTATCTAAGCATTCATATATAAGGTCCCTCAGTATTATCAGCAGTTTTCGCATTGCTCAATAGCTAATTACCCTCCTCCATCCCCAACTCCTCCTCTGTCAGTCGGGATTCAGCCTTCTGATTCTCCTTGAATCAGACTAATTCTAAAATGTGTACATAAAATGATTGAACTTTAACAATATCTGCAATACATTTATGTTAGTTCTGTTCTGTTTGGGGGGTTATTGCAGCTCTCCCTGCTCTCATCCATGCTAGGCTGCATGGAGGCGCAGGGAGTTCTTGCCCAGAACAGAACCATACCGCCAATCCAAACTGTATGCTAATTGTCAATCGTCTTTGACAATAGTGGTCCTGACAGAAACCACTTTCTTCAAAAAAAAAAATATTTTTAAACCCTTATTTCGTAATGTCAGTACAGATTCAGATATAAAACCTCACATCCTGCCTCAGACATTATGATTCATGTGAACAGGTGGAACACAAGTAACAATAAACCATCAATTATTCATGATCAATAACCCAACAGCCAGACGTGACCTTTATTTGGTGGATGGCCAGTGTAGCTTGTCAGCCCTCATTACTTTCTCACAAACTCTCTTTGTCAGTATAAAAACAGACAAATGGCATCTTCAAATAATCAAACTGTACTCTACAATTCTCCAGTATTACCAAGAGAAAAATATCCAACATCAACATACAGCATTGGACAAATGAAAGGCCGATTCATTGGCCTGAGAGAAATATTGTATGTGACATGGACACATAATAAAAAAAATAACATAGAATAGCTCTCAGTGCATCCAGCTGGACATAGATTGAGGAAACTGTGACCTCTAGGAGCAGGAAAACAAAGTTAGTCATCAGAGTTTATTGTACGGACAGTCCTGATGACTGATGTGATGTCATTATGGCACATTTTTCATGAGTCTGAATCTAAAGCCGATCAGAGGGATGGACAGACCTTCAAGGGAAAGTCCACCGATAAATGCAAGGTCCCATCGACTTCCATTCCATATGGAACTGTTTGGTTACCAACATTCCTCTATCCATAATACTACTTTCTCCAGTGACAAAGTTGATGCCAACTGAATCAGGAGACAATTATTTCAGTCCAAAATCATTCAAAACAAATATGTTGGATTTCAATGTGAGGAGACAACAGGAGAGGGACTTTTTCACTGGTAGAAAAGTTATAATGAATTATTGACTCGTATTTTGGCCAGACATGATGGTTTATAGTTCAAATGTCTTGCTGGGTATAGTAACTGATGTAATATAGATTATGTAATCAGATTCCAAAATTATTATTCATTTTATAATGCTCATAATCAGATTGCAGTCACTTTTTATGGATTACATGATTACATATTATTCACACAATGGCAGTAAAGGATTCATAATTTATTGATTCTGTCTAATTTTTCGTTGTTCTATTTAAATTTTTTCTGTGTCATACCGTTAGCTTAGACTATATTCACAGTATAGAATGGTCATGTAAATGTCATATAAATGAATTTGCTAACCATGCTTCTGAATTTTGATGAAAATAGCATTAACGTTGATTCTGGAAGTCTGGGCAAAAATATTTAAAACCTGAAAGACTTTGGGTGTGTACTGTCATTGCTGTTTTTTTATGTTTATTAATGTTTGTTTATAATGCGGGGATTCCCAAATGTTTTTGTCAGCCAAACCCCTTTGTATGACGTTGATATATAAAAAAAAAAATTGAATATATTTTTTTTTCTCTTTGCTTTTTTATATCAATATGGTATGTTTAATGGTAAGTTTAAGTCAGATTTAAAAAAGTAATCTAAAAATTAGTCAGAATACATTACCTAAAATTACAACCTAGATTAGATTACTAACTACAGTTTTCATCATGTAATCTGTAATCACTAATAGACTACGATTTGTAAGTAATCTTCCCAGCTCTGATGATGGATTTGTTTCTTACAAACACTTCACAAGACATTAACTGATGGCCTGGAGTCATGTGGATTACTTGTGGATTATTGTGATGTTTTTATCAGCTGTTTGGACTCTCATTCTGACGGCACCCATTCACTGCAGAGGAGCCATTGGTGAGCACGTGATGTGATACTAAATTTCTCCAAATCTGTTTCGATGAACAAACAAACTCATCTATATCTTGGATGTTGTAAGTGTGAGTAAATTTCCAACAAAAAATTTAAATTTTTGAGTGAGCTATTCCTTTAATGACTTGACTTTGATCCCAACCACACACACACTTTTCTGCATGCTGGTTTATTGTTGTGATGTCATTGATTTTAGATGTATCTGCCCTTAAATATCACAGAAAGCAAACTGTGGTTGGTTGCTTTGGCGACGCCCCCTACTGATATTAATTGGGCAAATTTATATAACATTTCAATTTTCAACAATACCCTTGCGCTAGTCTAAACTTTCATACTTTTATAATGAAGGCTTGACAAACCATCAAGAACAGCTGAATGAATCATGATGAAAATGAACATGTCTGATTTTTAATTCAGGGTTAAATGAATATGTTGAGTTGTTTTGTCTCAGCAGTGCACATGTGAAGTTCACCATTTTCTGAGCTCTCTAAAAGCAATGCTGTTCTCCAGCAGATCTGGGTGGCTTTGTCCCTGTTCGTCAGCCGCAGAGAGTCCACGGAGGAGGAACAATGGGCCATTGATTTAAGGTAGGCTGACTCTACACACTGCTATTCCGATGCGGTGTAACCGAGGCGATTTGTCACCAAAAAGGTCATAAATCACAAAGTGCCAGGAGAGATTGGGCAGTTCGGCTCATCCACCTAGAGGAGCTGTTCACCCACCAGGACAAGCTTGGATCAATTCTGGGGACGAAAAGTCAGTATTAAAGCATCATAAAATCCTTGCAAAGCCTCTCAATGTACATATCACAGCCTGATTACGCGAATAGGACATTTATATCAGATCTGTCTATCTATCTATCTATCTATCTATCTGTCTGTCTGTCTGTCTGTCTGTCTATCTATCTATCTCTGTCTGTCTGTCTGTCTATCTATCTCACTGTCTGTCTGTCTGTCTATTTATCTGTCTGTCTGTCTGTCTATCTATCTATCTATATATATTTGTCCATGTGACCTATGAACCTTCAAACTTCAAAGCATCAAAGTTCAAAAGCTTTCAAAAAGTTTTTAATTAATTGAATTTTAGTTTTTTAATTTTACTTTTTATTTCTGATTTCTTGCATATCAATTTAAATTGCAGTTTGCATGCTGTTTCTTACCTAAATTCCAGTGTTTTTTATTATTATTATTTATATACTGTTTACTCATATTTTGAATAAGCTTTTATGTTATATTTTCATTTCATTTATTTCAATTCTAGTAATTTGTTATGTACTTTTGTCATTTGTATTATTTTGTTGTTTATATTTCTATATGTACCTGTAGCTTTAATTTATTTCAGTTTTAGTTATAGTAATTTGTTTCTTAAACCTATTTTATTTCAGTTATTTTCCAAGACAAGAAGACAAATGATTGTGTTTTTTTTTTTCAACTAAATCAGATTGTATCTATAGTAAATAATCAGTTTTTTGGATAACACAAAAATGTGTTTTACACACTTTAAAATTCTATCAATAGTACAATTCATTATTCTGTCATCATTAGATGTCTGATATCACACCGGCCTTGGAGAGATAGGAAGCGACATCATAGTTCACGTCTACCACAGCGGTCCATTATGTGCGATTTTCTAATGCCAGACCCTAAAAGCGCTCGGATCCAAAGCTATGGGCTCTTTGTACAGTCCTGAGAATGGAGAAGTGGAGAGCAGCACATCTATCTCTCCATCTCTCTCAGCTAAAGGCCACTGACACATAGACCCCACTATCACAGGGATGTATCATTGACTCTTTAGAAACCCCAGGTCCATTCAGCTCAGAGTAAGATATCTGTTCGCTGTGACTGCGTGTGGCAGCCGGATACATAGCGGGACTAACCTTAGAGCACAAAGAGACTGGAGGTTATCACAAGGGCCGATCTCTGACCGCTTTGATTTGGCCGTGTAAAGAAGAGCGTTTGCGAAGGGCCTGAGATGAAAAGAGCCAAACAGGGACCTTCTGCGCTGATGAATGGAGCTGGAAGGCTAAAGAGTGAATGCGTTTGTGTTGGTGGCTTTATGAAAGCAAGACGACAGGTACCTGAGAGGATACCGAACGACAGCATCGTAAATCAAACCGAGACATGCTCCCCTCCCCAACCGCGACATGTCTACACATCTACTGTTCTTTCTCGTCACTCATTCCGTCGAGCTTTTGAGCGATTAGCATTGACTAGACTCAGTATCCATCATCAAAAATTCATATTGTTACTTCTGTAAAAGATACTTCTCTAAATACATTTGCAAAGAATAATGGGTAATTCCTCTTTCCCTTCCAACCGACGTTCCTCTCCGTAAATGTGTCATTTTTTACCTAGGTCTTCATTTTATCTCAGCGTTAACCTGAAGGGACAGGACTGTCCTATCAGCATGCAGGGACAAGGGCTAGAAATACTCCATCCATCTCCACATCGAGATTTAGTACTTCATAAACCATTTCCTTCAGAAGATTCACTCCCCAGCTGCCATTTTCGCACGGATGCTTTGGAGCGAAGAGACGTTGTATTGTTTCTCACTTCCCTTGTCGCCAAGGTTTATAGGGACTGTAAAACAGACACAAATGGGATGTGCCGTGTCCGTCAAAACACGCTTTCTTGGTTTTGACGGCCTTACGGAATCTCGTGACGGTTTGTAAAAAACATCCTGTGTCACGGCGGATGAGATACGTGCTGTTTTGAAACCTGTGTTTTCTTTTTGTGCTCTTCAGAGCCGCTGTTTTTATGGGCAGCTGTACTGTTATTTCCAAAGTGATTTAGTTAAATGTCCCACAGGAGCAGCGCAATTAATAAAGCGATGAGCCGAGCCCGACCTGAGGTCATCATTAATATATAACATGTTAAACACGGCTTAGAGTGGACAGAAAAAGTAGTTGAGATAAAATGAGACAAGAGTGGAGCAGGTGAGATGAGACAAGAGAGAAGAATAGCTATAACAGATGAGGAAAGATGAAGAAGAAGAGAGGAGATGAAAAGGAAAGAGAAAATGAAATGAGATGTGATGAGAAGAGACAGGACATGAGACAAGAAGAAAGAAAAGAGGATGAAAAGAGACATGAGGAGAACAGAAGAGAGAAGATGAGAACAAAGCACAAAATAGAGATAGAGAGGAGAAAAAGATGAGAAAACATAAATGTATAGACCAGGGTGTTGAGAAGAGAGCATAGCAAATAAGAAAAGAGAAGATATGAGATCAAAAAGAGACATGAGGAGACAAGAGCAGAACAGAGAAGAGGATATGAGACAAGACAACAACAGAAGAGAGGAGGCAAGATGAGAAAACAGCACAAGAAAGGTAGATGAGACAAGATGAGAAGAAAGGGGATGAGATGAAATGAGACGAGAGAAAAGGAGAGGAGATGAGATGAGAAAAATAAAAATAGAGGAGAGGATGTGAAAGTAGAGAAAAGAGGAGATGAAAGGAGACATGAGTAAAACAGAAGATGAGACAAGACAACAACAGAGGAGATGAGAAGAGATGAAAACAGCACAAAATGAGATGAGATGAGATGAAATGAGATTAGAGAAATGGAGAGATGAGAAAAGACAAAAGTAGAAGAGAGGAGATGAAAGAGAACAGATAAATGAGGAGAGGAGATGAAAACAGACATTAGGAGAACAGAGGAGAGGAGATGAGACAAGACAACAGCAGCAATATGAAGTGATGAGAAGAGATGAGAACAGCACAAAAAAAGGAGGTGAGACAAAAGATAATGAAAGGAGACGAGAAGAAGATGAGATGAAATGTAGAAAAGAAAAGAGACTAGATGAAGAGACATGGGGAGACCAGAGGAGATGAGAAGAGATGAAAACATAGCAAAAATAAATGAGACGAGAAAAGACAAAAGAGGAGATGAAAAGGAGGAAAGGAGAGGAGATGAGACAAGACAACATCAGAGATGAAACATGATGAGAAGAGAGCAGAGTACAAAAAAGGAGATGAGAGAAAAGATAATGAAAGGAGACGAGAAGAAGATGAGATGAAAAAAGACAAAAGTAAGAAAAGAGGGGAGATGAGACAAAAAGAGAGGAGAGGAGAGGAGAGGAGAGGAGAAAGAGATGAGATGAGATGAGATGAGAAAAGACAGAGGAGATGAAAAGGAGGAAAGGAGAGGAGATGAGACAAGACAACATCAGAGATGAAACATGATGAGAAGAGAGCAGAGTACAAAAAAGGAGATGAGAGAAAAGATAATGAAAGGAGACGAGAAGAAGATGAGATGAAAAAAGACAAAAGTAAGAAAAGAGGGGAGATGAGACAAAAAGAGGAGAGGAGTGGAGAGGAGAAAGAGATGAGATGAGATGAGATGAGATGAGATGAGATGAGATGAGAAAAGACAGAGGAGATGAAAAGGAGGAAAGGAGAGGAGATGAGACAAGACAACATCAGAGATGAAACGTGATGAGAAGAGAGCAGAGTACAAAAAGAGATGAGAGAAAAGATAATGAAAGGAGATGAGAAGAAGATTAGATGAAAAAAGACAAACGTAGGAAAAGAGGGGAGAGGAGAGGAGAGAGAAATGAGATGAGAAAAGACAAAGAGGAGATGAAATGAGATGATAAGAGCAATAATTTGAGATGAGATGAGACGAGATACTAAAATAAGATAGAAAACAACAGGAGAGACAAGATGAGAGTATATATCGAGCAGAGGAGACAAAACAATAGGAACTAGATAATGATTACTAACTAGTTTTGGATGCGGAGAGGAAAGGAGGTCAGATAAAATGAGAAGAGAGCACATAAAGAGCTGATTCAAGACAAAATTAAATTAAATGAGAAAAGACAAAAGTAATGCAGAGGAAATGAGAAGAGCAGTGGAGATGAGATAAAAGGAAACAACACAAAACAAGTCAAAAAGACATTAGAGGAGAAGAAAGGAAAGTAAATGAAACAAACAAATAAAGAAGACAAACCGTGGAACTAGTGATTACCAACTAGTTTTGATAGGGAGAGGAGAGCAGCTAGTTAGACAAGGAAGAATTGACTTTGGTGCACAGTGTTGTTGTTGGAGAGGATTCCCTGTGTTCACATCCATCTTCACTGCCTGTGACTCGGCCTTTTAATTAACAACTTTAGAATCTGCTTTGTCTTCTAAAAGAGGATGAAGTCTAATTGTGCTCCAAATTAAACAGCCTAATGAAAACACACCCTCAGCTCATTCATCACAAGCAACCGGCACACAAACCAACACTCAGCCCCCCAGTGGGGAAGACACGACAAAACACCACAAATACTCCCCTCGTGAGGAGAACGCCAACGATTTCTCAACTTTGTATTGCTTAATGAGGAGGAAAGGAAAGAGTCACTGATGATTCAACTCACCTCAATTTTGCAACGCAGAAGTAAGCTATTTCTGTGAATGTGCAAGACTTCAGATTCATTAGCTGGCCATTTTTCTAACAAGTCTACTGCATTTTAATGTATGGCAGGCACTTCCAGTTTGGGGAAGTTCCGCACAAAAAGACTGAAACAAATCATTTTAAATCGTTTGTGCTACAAATAATCTTTATCCGTCAGTGAGCTGTAAACTTTCCTTTCTGTTCTATTTTCAAG
>NW_015549581.1:922996-931906 GCF_001515605.1 Sinocyclocheilus anshuiensis
AATATCTCTTTGGTTTTGAGACTTTAGTCTTTGCAACTTCAGGGATCTTATCTATGCACAATCAGCTTGAACACTCCAAAGAGAAAGGAAAACTTGAAATCGCATCATATGACCCCTTTAAAATACTCAGAATCAGACTACAGTTACTGTTTCATGATTACAAATTATTCACACAATTGCAATAAACTAGCAGTAAACAAATAAAATATTTCATTTTTTTAGTATTTTATTTTGATTGATGTTATTTTAAAAATTACATTTTAATTTTATGTTTTTATGATTTGATTAATTATTAGCTTTTCATTAAACTCACAAACTCCAGGAATATATTTTCTTACTCTTTGTATTTTTGTCAATAATGTCAATAATTATCCTATTTAAATCAATGTGATAAACAAATGATGTCAAAAGTAATCTAAAATAATCTAGTAGTCCGATTATATTATGTGTAATGTAATGCATTACATTACTAACTACAATTTTTGTCATGTCCTTGACAATTGAACCATGGGTTTATTATAGTAAAAGTATAATAACCATGTTTTTTTGGTATAATGATTACCATTTGTATAATCTCAGTTTTACTACAAATACCATTTGGTTTGTGTAACAAAACCATGGTTATTTTGTGGTTACCTTGGTTTAACTATAGCAACCATGTTTTTTTTTTGTTTTGTAGTAAAACCATGGTTACATTTCGTAAGGAATCATTTGGAATCAGTAATGGGCTACAATTTGTAAGTAATCTACCCAGTTTTGGGTATATCCCATGAATAATTAACTGGAATGCACTTATTATTTAGCCTACTATTTCTTAGGAATATCTACAATCTCAGATGTCTTTCCAGGTTTGTTTCACGACAATGCTTTAAAATGTAATTGTCTCCACTTCTCACTTCTAATCCCTATTAGCAGTGTTTACTGGAATGTATCTGAAGCAGGTAAACACAATATTTATTATATGTCAATATGACAGAAATAACTTTGAAATATTATCACTCAATGTTCCAGTTAATTAACATTTTTGATGAAGGAAACGCATAATACAGACATTACATAATACAGACAGACATCTATTATTTAATATTGCTGTGGAAATAATCGAGCTTTTGAGGTTATTGTGTGTTGAAAGTATTTTTTTAATGCTTTTACACTTTTAATGAGTATAATGTCAACTCATACCCAGTTTTTGAAAATGCTTATTACCTTATTCAAAGCATCATTGGGCGTTGGAAAAAGGTGGATAATAAATGGGCTAACTACAGCTGACTGTAAAAAAGAAGAATAACAGTAACCTACAGTAAGTGTAGTAAGTGGTAAAACTATTTGAGCTAGAAACCAGTGTGTTTATTATTGCAACAATACATTAAAGCAATATGAGCTGTTTTGCTAAAAAACAATGAAGCGGATGATACGAAGTGCGCACATGTAATTTACAAATGGTCACGCTCGTTCTTAAATAAGGAAATAAGGAAGTTTTTAAATCATAATTAAAGTCAGTAAGTAAGTGTTAAAGTTGCAGTCCGTAAGTTTTGCCTCTTTTTCACCATCTCTGTTTGAAACCTGCAATTGCAGTTATCTGCGGAATTATTTTCTTTATGTGGGTTGTGCATCGGCATGGCTTCGCAGTGCGGATGAATGTAATGTTTTGATGTGTGGCTTTTAGTCACCGCACCGGTGTGGATAATGTACTTCAGAATCACAGATTCTAGCCTACGTGTTGGAATTATGACCCAAATAAGAATTTTCACCCGATATTGTCATCTGAACAAGAAAGTAACAAGTCTGCCACTTTTGTTCTGCCCAACTGAAGAAAAAAGCATTACAATAAATTGCGTTACCAATTGTGATTAAATCTAATGATTGCTTAGCTCATATCACATCAAACTGTGCAAATTATAATTATTGTTATACTTTGTTCTCAAATTGTTAATGTTAACAACATCAGCATTGTGTGACTATGTGTATTTAGTGTGTATTAGCATTACATGTAGATTTAAATTTCTGTTCATTCTAATCTCTAATTGTAATACCATTTGAATTTCATATAAAGAATTTCTTTTAACGCAAATTATTCTTCCTTAGAACTGGTTCTCTTTAAAGTACAAAACTTGTGTAATCCCACGTACGCTATCTGTAATCAGATGCACATTTAAAACCGGAATATAATCTAATTTCAATCACTTACATGTGTTTCATAAACACAGACATAATCCTTTCTGGATTACAATCCGCCATCAAAATGAGTTTTAATTATTCCAGCTGCTGTGAGAAAAGGCTATAAACGATCCGCCACCTGCTGGATTCTCACCTTGCAGTATAGCCTACTAGCCGGGACAACTTCTTTATGTTTACAGATGTGACGTAATGATGTAATGGCATGCTTGAATTTCCCGCGAATTCCTACCAAATTAGAAAACACTGTTATAAGTTTACCGTTGTGAATCGGGCTAAGGTAAAGAGATCTCTCGAGTTTTTAACACTGGCTGGTTACGTACTTGCTCAGAAATTGATTTTGGATCATTTTTAACCAAAAAAAAGTTACAGACTGCAGCTTTAAATAATTAAAATAATAGGGCAGGTAGTCATAGGCAGGTTTGTGTCACATCTAGACAGAGCCCGGCTCCTCCGGGTCGTGAACGGAGAGAGAGAGGGAGCTGTGACGGAGGAGCGGAGAGCACTGCAGATTGAAGGAAGATGGGGCAGGAACAGATTTGATAGCTGTCAGAGTCGTGGTGGAGGCTGACAGTCGGGACGGATGACTCCTGGCGGAGCGTCCACGAGAAAGTGGTTTAAGAACACCCCTGGAGATGACGGAGCCCTCTCTAATGGGGCCTGCCAATCCGATTACTCTTTATTGTGAGTGTGAAGCCTGGTGTGTAATTCAGTTTGAGGAGAATAGAGGGCCACCGTCAGCCTGGGAAAGTTCACACTCGGCAATGTGCAGACACATTTCAGGCACGGAGGAAATATTGCAGAGGATATGTTGACTTCACCTGGCAGGCAGTGCGGACTGAGCAGGTGGAGAAGAGTACTATGCGATGCTCGCTGCCTTTAATGTTGAATTCCTCCTTATTTTCTTCATTTATAATAACCTATAATCAATATTTGAGTCAGATTAATTTAAAGAATAAGAATAAGTGATGTTTTTGTTAAGTAAAACTAAAATAAAACAATTAAAATCCATGTTTGTTAGCTGAAAGCTGAAAATAGATATTGGATGAAAAACTGAAAAAAAGTTTAAGTTGATGTACTAAAATTATTTAAACTAACACAGAAAGAACAATCAATTAAAGCTAAATAGAAATATAAAAAAAATGAAAAATGACAAAATAAAAATTAAACTGAAAATAGAAAATCGAAGCTAACTCAAAATATTAATAAACAGCATATAATTATTACCAAACACAGATAAGAAAATGTACTGATGTAGAAAAATCATATAAAAAATCCATAAAGTGGTTAAATATTTTTTTTATTTTAAATTATTTAAAACACTTTAAACAAATATACTGTACAATGGTTTGCAGTGTATACAATACTGTCTTACTTCATTCTTCATCTTTTTAATAGAAAATACACTACATCTCACAAGTCGCCATGTGCATCGTTGCAACTCGGTTTCAGCATATAAAGGTCCTCATTCTCAAATTGATCAGCCTTGACCAGGTTCTGTAGATTTGGACATGTCAAACTCCATGTAATCATGCCATCACCATATCCATATCTTCATCATGCAGGGTCATGATGAGGTTTGGAATCAACAGTTGTAGTATTAGTAGTCCATTCTCTCTCATTTGATCCCCTTTACCTTGAGACTTTTCCTCACTGATTTCAAGTACGTTGGATCTGGATAGCCCAAGCTGATACAATAGGACAGAGAAAATTACTGGATTATTATTTAACTTCAACATTAAAACGTATAGCTGAAATAGAGTGGGGACCCCCAGGAGGCCCGCTGAAAATCTGAGAGATAAAAAAGATTTTTAAAAAGCTAAATGTTAAACAGAATGATTTTTAAAAATTAGATTTATGAAATTAGATTTTATTACAGATGTATTATTCTTAATAAAATACAAAATTAACTTTAAAAAAAAAAAATAATAATAAAATAAAAAAGTTTAAATAATAAAATAAAAAAGTTTTCTAGAGCATATGAATTGAATTGAAATACTTTTTAGTATATTATATATTTATTGTTTATATTATTATTGTTTCATTTTTAATTACGGTTAAAGGCAAAGTCATCAAATTAATTTAGAATAAAATAATAGAATATTTTATTCAAAGGAAGTAAGAAATAAAAACAAACCTGAATATAGTTTTAAAAGAAAAAAAATAATTTTCATTTAAAAATTTGGAATTTTTTATTAAAAATGGGAATTTTCATTGTAAAGTATTTAAATAATGAAAAAATACAGTGCAAATTAATACAAAGTATATCTTCTCCAGATATTTTTGTTGTTGTTGTTTAGTAAAGTGACAATATTTATATTTGAACTTAGCAATGAAGAGGAACTGTGGTGAACACTGATCTATTATTTGGAATTCATTTCATATTTATAAATAACTATTATATACCTTCCAGGTCCCCCACTGTCCAGAGTCTTCAGTGGTATATCTGCAGGCATCACGCAGTATTCACCGCTGCTATTGGCCGCCACAGTGAACAGCAGCTTGTGTTCGAAGGCCTGCTCCAGTAGCTGGAGTATCTTGGTCCCTGTGATGTTCTGAGGCAGGTAGGCCACAAATTCAGTGCCCTTGTAGCTGTGTCCTGGATGAGGCTGCTTGTCCTGCAGGGTGAGTTACTTAAGCTGATCACTTGCATACTTAAATTAAGTTATAAAACTATTTTCATACAAACATAAGCACAAAAAGTGTATATGTGTTGTGATTTTTTTCACATTTTGTTTTAGTTTTTCTTTTTTTTTAAAACGTGTGTGTGTGTGTGTGCATATATATATATATATATATATATATAAAGTATTGGGAAGTCTGTTTAATTTATTCAATGTTGTGTATTTTTGGTGTGCGTGTTGTTAGAACTCCAGTGAACTTTATCTGGTTAAGTGTATTTGTTTTTCTCCTCGTCATGCGTCTGTGGGCGTTCGCGCGTTTCCCGCCAGGAGAGCCTTGTGGAGGCGGGAGAGTCGGCGGATTCTTCCCAGAGCCACCAACGTGACCACATTACCACATCACCACAGCAGGAATGCAGGACAAAAAAAAAACATGATTTTTGAACATTTTTCAAAAAATGGAGTTATCTGTTTTTGCAAATGAACTCTTCAAATATATGCACACATACGTAAACATTTTTTATTTTGTTGTAATTTCTTCAACTTTTTTAGCTTTTCTTTTGTTAAAACATGTCCATATATTTGTTATTAACTTTTATTTTGTTTTAGTTATTTTAGTACATCAAGTTGAACTTCAAGTGTAGAAAATGTTTTTTTAATGGGCAATATATATATATATATATATATATTTATTTATTTATTTATTTATTTATTCTGAGCAATTATTTTAAATTTAAATTAACGATTTAGAAAATAAAACATTCTATATTAAATTATACTGTATATAAAATAAATTATAAATTACAAATGATATAAGAACATATTTATTTATTTATTATTTATAATAATTTATTTACATGCCTAAAACTAAAGTAAAACTTTGGGACTACAGTAAAGCTGTTTTTCAAGTTATGCATTCACATGAATAAAAAAAACAACAACTGATGGGACACTGTATGAAAGCTCAAGCAAAGCGCTTTATAAACACTTCAGGCATTAGTGCCTATCATGACAGGGGATTTCAGTAGTTATCAGCATACATCTGTCAGTGTCTCCATTTGCCCCGTGGAAGTGAATGAGAAACAAGCCAGACAGGATTCCACAGAGCAGAAAGACGGATAACTGAGATGTTTTAGAGTTGTCAGTGATACACTGAAAAGGTGTGTCTATTCACCTCGATACTAAAACATTGTCGAAGTGATACAATAAAAAATAAGAGCACATCATAAGCTCACCGACTGGATTCCATCATCAAAATGAAAGACGATTTGAATGGTGTCACAGTCAGAATGTCCCGGCAAACTCCGTCTCTCGATATTCCAATTCATCTGCCCTCCGTCTGGCTGGTTTCCTTGTTTTATCACACTATTCTTTTTGTGGTTGTTTGATCCTTGACCACCTGTTTGAACAAACATAAAATAAAACAGACACTAAATAAGAGAGAACTTCACATTCCTGAGCTAATGCTTGATTATTTTTAGCTAACAGGTCCATGTCAGACTTCAAACTCACACAGGGGTTCTAGCAGTGTAACCAGGTATAGTTTATTACATAAACTACTGTATGAACATGTTCCTGTCTGACAACCACAAAGTCTCCAAACATTTTTGAAGCTTCTATCCAAAGCGGCTTACAAAAGAGGAACAAAAGCAATTTGACAAGGAGTCAACAATAATTCATAATATACAGATTTATTGGAAAAAAGCATGCTAGAATTTGATTGAAAAGTGTGCTTTTGTAATTTTTTTTGTATATAAAAGCCGTATGGTTTCATATTTTATTATCTAATGCAATAGCATTCATGCATTCTTAAAAGTGGAAGCATATTTTTGTGTTCCATTTGTCTTGCAGTGTCATATACCTAGTGTATGTCAGATTGACCATGATGTGCTCGACAGAAAGCGCTCAGAAGCTCACCTGTCTCAGTCAGCGGCGGAGGACCTTTTCCATTCAGGTATCTGTTGCACTGCATCTTATCCTTGCTTTGTGAAGCCCCCATGATCAGCTAAATGAGCAATGATTTCATAGGTTTGCAAATCATTGAAAAGAACAAGCTCTGAAATAGATACAAACATAATATGTGCATCACAGAGGGTTTGATTTGATGCAGTTTATATCAAACCATTTTTAGTGTATGCAAGTTTGATTTGTAGTATACGTACCTGATGTATTTTAGGATGCACACCTGCTTCTCTCACTCTTAAGAGTGAACTGCTCATCTGCACTCTTGACTACGTGGTTGAATCTTTCTCATAGCTCACAGATTATCAGCGCAAAAATAAGGGCATAAATGAGGAAGTGAAGGCAGGTGTAGTTAAACCTGTTCTGGATGAGACGGCTGGTTGAGAACGGGAGGGGTTTTAAGGATTTGAGCAGACGAGCATGGCATGCTGTTTTGTTTTATTTGTTTGCTCAAGGATTCACAAACTTTAAATGCACATTTTTTTGTGAGTGTGAAATGACAGTCGTTTAATCTGGTTCATTCTCATAAAGCAGTGTCATTTGTATGCTATGAGTGTCCTCATGACTTATGGATGCCAAATACTCTCATTATTTAATAGATTTAGTTATGTTAAGAGTGTTATACAAAAGGGCTTTAAACATAAAGCATTTGTTTTATTTTTAAATGTTTTACATCAGAATATGAGACAATTGGCAAGGGTTCTATATAATAAACAATCTACTTATATTTTGTATTATTTCAACTTGTACTGTCAAATCGATTAATCGCATACAAACGTTTGTGTTTACATAATATGTTTGTGTACTGTGTATATTTGTATGTATACATAAATACACACATACATATATATGATTTATATTATATATAAATATAAATATACACATGTATGGGTGTATATGTACATATGTAAACAGTACACACATATTATGCAAACACAAACGTTTATTTTGGATGCGATTAATCGCGACAGCACTAGGTTAAACAAACCATTGAGGTGAATGATTCAGTGACTCATTTAAGACAGTCACATTTATTTCTTGAATGAATCAGCATTTTTTAACAATTCATTTGAATGAATGACTCATTGACTCATTCATAAAACAGTCACTTGCCTCCAACTATTGTGTGTGTGTTTGTGTGGTGCTCAAACTATCTCAAACTATCTAATGAATCTTTATCTTAACTGCTCAATGCTCAATAGTATTCTACTGTATAACTTCCCAAACACAATTTTTGTCTCATGGGGTTTCAGTGGCCAAATATTTGACTTGAAAGTACTTGAAAGTTTGTAGAGATCTGTTCCTTAAGAGGGTTTCCAACTCTATAAAGTATTATTTAATAAAGGAAGGATAGAACAACAGGTAGTCTGATTCTCCAGGAGAGTGGAGAGAAATATCTCTATGAAGCCGTGGATCTGCTGCAGAGGCTCAGAGTGAGATGAGGGGAGATGAGACCAAAGACTCCAGGCTGAGAAGAGATTGAGAATTCCTGCTTTCAGCAGACAATAAATCTACTGACGTGTGCAGAGAGAATGACTTACTGATCTGCAGACTGGATGGAAGTGTACTGTTTCCTTATGTTTTTTTTGTTTTTTTTTGTGAGGCAAAACAAACAGGATATTTTATGACAGTTTTTTTCTGTTCGCCTGTTCACATTCTGTCTTTTCTGCCTCTTTGTCACAAATGTGCGCGCACACAAAATTCTCTACTTTTTCTTTTCGCTCTCATATACATATTGATTACAAATGCTCATTTCAGCAATTAATTTTTTGAGGAGCATTATAGAGTCTTGATAACTTGATTAGAAATGCAAGGAGCTAATCAACCAGATAATTCACACACACACACGCACACACACACACACACACACACACACACACACACACACACTCACATACAGGACAGATAGAAACCTCTGATTAATGATATTGATAATCACATGCAAGTAACTAGAGACACTCATGTTATTCCTCTTACAGTCCACTAATTGCCACCAATTTAAAGACTTTAAAATAATCACACATATTATTTGTAATACAATATATACTATCATAGTCAATCAAATCAAATATATATCATTAATCAAATTTGTTATAATTAATATAATATTTCATATGTTTATATATTTTATTATGCATTTTATATATATATA
>NW_015549581.1:932204-934300 GCF_001515605.1 Sinocyclocheilus anshuiensis
ATATATATATATATTATAATAGCCTATTTATTGTATTATAAAATCACTTAAAATGTTGATCAATGTTTTTGCAGTAAAAATAAATATAATGTGTCTTCTTATGATCATGACTTTTCCCAACACTTTTCCCCACCAAAAATAAACATAATTTAGTTTTTTTTTTTTCGTTTTTTAATATTAATTATTTTTATTTTGACTTTTTAATCCCTCTCTTTGACCCTTAAAATATTTTTTTTTACTGTAACTATGTAAACATATAGAATATGACTAGACCACACATACATATTATTTCTCATATATTATTTAATATAGTAATAATTAATTATATATAATTTATTATTATATAATAACTTATTATATAATTGTATTTTTTTAATCACTTAAAATATTAGTAAAGTTTTTAGCAGCAAAATAAATATAATTGAGCTTTTCATGACTTTTACCACCATCTCTTTGACTCTTACAATTAAATGGATAGTTTTTGCTACTGTACCTTTAAGACCTCTATGGAAATAGCTATACAGTTTATAACCGTTTTTTCTCCGTTCTCTTATTGTCTAATATTAGTCAAGGTTTATTGCTATAAACAGATAACTTTTAGTGTTTAAGTGTTTTATATTCTACTACTTTACTACACCACTTATTAAGCCATAAAAAAAAAGCTAATTAAGAAATGACTTCACAATCATGAGTAGCCTATAAGAGTTGCGTAAGGAAAATGTTTGCGTAAACTCCCTTTTTGAGAGGAATGGACTGAAACAGCTGTAATGTATTACTGTAGATTATGGTGCATTTAAGTGAAAAACTAGCATTCCCAGCCTTTACGATTTGTCTGTACCTGCTTTAAAATCCACAATTATCCTGAGAGAACATCATTTCCATCTTCTTCTAAAAACCACCATCCCTCTATCGCCTCAGAAGACTCCAGAGCACATGCACACTTCGTCTGAGCGGCATGGCAGCGTTACAGAGTGTGTTTTTAGGTGCCGCGTCGTGAGAGAGAGGGGCATAGCTGTACCGCGCTCCTCTGGAGCGTGCCAGAACATTCCTCACAGATTTGGGCGTCAGCTTCTTTCTCTTAAATCCCTGGGAGTGCTGCGTTTCCATGGTGATTGAAACTTGTAAGAGCCATCTTTATTCATCACTGTGGCCCAGAGGGCTGGAGAAGAAGCACTGACGATAGAGGAAGATAAAGAGGAGGAAAAAGAGGAAGACAAATATAATCTCCTATTGGTTCGTGTCGGTCTGGGACTGAATAGACACGTTTTTATATAAAAATCACAACAGTGAAAGCAAAGATCGTGTCAAGTGATGCAACGAAAAACATTTGTCGATTATAAAGCGTGCGTACGTGCGCGCACCAAAGTGTATTAATTACTCCCATTGATCTCTGCAGCATATGATACATGAAAAATACACAAGCTTCTCAATGGAGACCGTCATTCACGCAAACAAGCAATGAACCTTGAGTGCTGTACTAGTTTCATTACCCATCATGCCCACTGGCTCTGAGCCCCTAATCTGTCTGTGTACTGTCTCAATCTGCTGCTCTATTAATAGTCATATGCAACAGAACGTCTAGGTTACTTGTGTAACCCTCGTTCCCTTAAGGAGGGAATGGAGACGTTACGTCAGTCGTGACTGACGAATTGGGATCTCGCCCGAGAGCCCAATCACCTTCGAGTGTTAACTAAACAAGCCAATGACAGTTGGCGTGCGTGTTTCGCCACGCGCACGCCGCCCCACAGCGCGGGTATAAAAGGAGAGCGTGTGCAAACGCACATCAGTTTTTCGCTGAGGAGCCGAGACTATGTGCCCCGGCCGTACAGCGGTGGTACAGCAACTGTGGCGACGGAACGTAACGTCTCCGTTCCCTCCTTCAGGGAACGAGGGTTACACAAGTAACCTAGACGTTCCCTTTACAAGTCTGGACGCGGGTGCCAGAGGGTGCCCCCTCTCTGAGAAAGTAGATCCCTCCTCAGAGGAATTCGCCAAGGAGGGGCTATCGCGAGGAGCATCAGTTCAGGGAACCAAGTCCGGCTGGGCCAATACGGCGCTACCAACAGAACCTGCTCCTCGTCCTCCCTGACCTTGCA
>NW_015549581.1:934347-934569 GCF_001515605.1 Sinocyclocheilus anshuiensis
CCCACCACCGTTCTTGGGTACGATGAAGTATGGGCTGTAGAAACCCGACCTCATCTCGGCTGGAGGGACCGGCTGTATCGCGTCCTTCACCAGCAGGACCGCGATCTCTGCATGCAAGACCGGAGCATCCTTGTCCAGCATCGAGGTGGACCGAATGCCCCTGAACTTGGGAGGGCGCCGGGCGAACTGAATCGCGTAGCCGAGTCTGATGGTTCTCATGAG
>NW_015549581.1:934854-935030 GCF_001515605.1 Sinocyclocheilus anshuiensis
AACCGAAGTAGCCCTCCGGCCGGAGGAGCTAGAGCGGGGCATGGCAAGGGGGATACCCCCCCGTTTAATGAGTAGGTATCTGGACCGCAACATCGCAATGGTCATGTTCCCTCAATGAGAACATGACTCA
Source organism: Sinocyclocheilus anshuiensis (assembly GCF_001515605.1). Classification (NCBI taxonomy): domain Eukaryota; kingdom Metazoa; phylum Chordata; class Actinopteri; order Cypriniformes; family Cyprinidae; genus Sinocyclocheilus; species Sinocyclocheilus anshuiensis. The sequence continues at coordinate 934,985 of NW_015549581.1, forward strand.
TCCACGAGCGCTGCTTCAGCGTGCTGAAAGCCCAAGCACGAGACAC
>NW_015549581.1:935163-939239 GCF_001515605.1 Sinocyclocheilus anshuiensis
CATTGGCTTGTTTAGTTAACACTCGAAGGTGATTGGGCTCTCGGGCGAGATCCCAATTCGTCAGTCAAGACTGACGTAACGTCGAACGTGACTGACTGAAAGGGAACCACAGAAATTACATTGTGAGTTTGTCTTCATCTCCACCTTGTCTCAAGAACCGTTGATTCTTTGCCTGAGAGCAGATATCCCAATGGGATACTGAAGAGGGCAACACCTCTGACATCATACTGTAATGATGAATGATAACTCAAATCATGCAACTTTTGAGGAGAGGTGCATGTGCTATACTTTATGAATAACTGAATGAAATTATTATTTCTACCTGGCTGACTATAAAAGGGGTGAAAAATCCCATAGATTTAGGATTGAAGGAGGAACCTGAAACGTATATAGAGATAGGTGCTATATTCTGTATCCTTGAGACTGTTGGGGAAAAAAAATGTTGTTTCAACTTGAAAAATAGTAAGTGTTTCTGCTGCCTTCAAATTTAAGTTTGGTCAACTTTAGAATAGTTTTTATATTTTTTTCATTTTCATTTTAAAGTTTTGTTGTGTTTTGCCATTTTTGTTTTTTATATGTCTATAGTTTTTAACCATTTTTATTAATTAAATCATTTTTGTTAAGTTAAATTAAATGAAAAAGAGATATTTGTTGGCAACTATAGCTACAATAAAATACGTTTGTTTTTACTTTTTTTTTATTTCAGTTAACGTTCTAGTTACAAAAGTGTTTTTTATTGGTTTTGGATTTAGTTAAACCCAAACCTAACCCTAACCCTAACCCTGATCATAATACCATACAGGCTTAATGTAGTTTTTGTAGCAGAAAACTGAATATTCTGAATGGACGGAATATTCTACATTCTCTTTCCAGTTCATAGATGGTATATATTTTCAAATTCATTCTACAAAAGGTTGTAGCAAGACAAAGTAATTTTCCATAAATGAGAGATAATACATTTAGATCTTACGCATGATACTGTAACTCTTGTACACTTTTTTATAGTTTAAGTAATTAGTCCATTTCCCCAGGAACCATCTTCAGATCTGGAGAACATCTCTGGAGTCAAACATCAGGTGAAACTCCCAACATGAAATCAGATGAAGATTGATATTTTTGGGAATTCAGCTTTCTTTCTTTCTTTTTCTTTCTTTCTTGCTTGCTTGCTTTGTTTTTGTGCAGTTATTTTGCATTTGTGCAGTAAAACGTGAAAAAATATATATTTATTGTAAATTTGGGCACTTGACAGCCCAAAAAAAATATCCATTTGAACATAAGGTATTGTATCATTGTGTTCATTCTTTGTGTTGTAAAGAAAGCAGGTATCAGGACTGTTTCATGAATGGGAGCGTGTGAATTTCAGGCTTCAGGAGTGTGTACGGTATACGTGACTTTCAGACAAGTGTGTGTGGTCTGTGTGAACCGCTCCAAATGGCTGTGATGTAGTGAGGGGCAGCACAGCCAGGCATGCACTGCTAACAAATTGGCTGTAGAGCAATTGACCCCCTCAGTGCAGTTCCGCTCATGAGACAGAGAGAGAGATAGAGAGAGAGAGAAAGATGCACAGCAAGAGACCGAGAAAGAGCTAAAGACATGAAAGCTATCCCAAACAAGGGTGTGTGTTTGCATCTACAGTTCAGATTAAACAACAGAGAGAGATAGAGAGAGATCTCACAGGGCAAGATAAACACAATTTGTTTCCTATTGACCTGGCTGAGAGCCTTTGCTTAACAAGTGTGCACTTCCCCATACTGTCTCAAAACTGTCTCATACTGTCCCAAAGTGTCAAAAAAGCTAAATGTGTGCAGTCTATGTCATGCATGTATGGTTAATTAAGAAGACAATGAATATATAGTGATATAGCGAATCATACTTTTATCAGATTTTATTGTTCATTTGAAATGTTTCTGAAACATAACTTACCTTTATAAATAGCTGAGCAGAGTCATCACCAAGATGTCCAGCAAGTGAACTGACTTCTCAAAAGTGGTAAGAGATTTTCATCAGTGACTTATGTTTTGATTCACTAAAAAGATTCATTCACTGATTCATTCATTGACCATTTGGCTTTGTCCAAAATCGCCCCCTTTTCGCAACACGCTTTCGTTTACATTGTGGCCAATTGGTGAATAATTCTATGAATTCATTCAATCTCATGTGTATGTTTTTGTATGATCTGTTTTGAACCTTTATGCTTGCGCTTCTTCTAAAAATCATAAGTTTCCGTATGAATCAAATCGTGCAAATTCATATGAAATCGCAAAAAATAGGTTTCTCATGAGATCGGGTTGCCTATAGTGCACTATTTGAGGGGACAGCCATTTGTAGTGGTGTTTGAAACCATAGTGGACATTATCTAGTGCACTCATTTAATCCCATAATGCACTTCAGTAATGAGTGTACAAACAATGAGTGTACAATCCAATCACTCGTTCTTATACACACATTAATTGAACTGTATTAGTGGAGTAATGTACACTAAAAATGGTATAGAATTTACTTTAAAAATTTGACACTCAGAAATTGTTAGTAAATTTCACAAATAATTACAAATAAAGGGCAAGTGCCATATTGAAACTATTGGTACTTCAAAAAGTATACATTTTTAACGTCATATATGAGGAAATAGGAGGCAATTCAGTTGTAGCCATTCTTTTGGTTGCACCAGTAAGTAGCGAACAGTGAGTGTCTTTTTCTGTGATATCAGTGAATCACTTGAGTCATTCCCTCAATCGTTCCCAAATCATTTCCACCTTTGCTGTCCTACCACATCTGTCTTTATGAACAGGGCAAAGGATGCGTCTGAAGGGAAATACACTGATGTCCTGTGTACACACACACATTAAAACGATGGCCTAATCGTCTGAGTTCTGTTATATAAACCATTACTGCCACAGTCCATGTATTTTTTATCAACCTTTAAATATAGAGAGGTGGGAGCGTTTAATACCCGCCGGACAAATAGGGGTCTGACCGCTGTCGCGATCAATAAACCTCCTTTACAGGAAGCTTCAGATCCCCTATTTTCCAACTCTATAGTTCTTATACACCAAAGAAGAGCAAGCAAAGATGCACGGCCATTGGGACTCGCAAAGTCAATACTGTTCCCTGTTCACAGGCCTAAGGGGTCATGTAATGATCCATCCTCGGTGCCAAATATTGTTCCAGGCCGGTTTTGAGAGATATTTTCGATCTACCCACAACAAGGTTAGAGACTTTACTTCATTCTCATTGTCTAACTCTTTGCCTTGTCTACCAGACTGACGAGCCTATATGCTAATCAGAACTGCTAAACCAGTTCAGCTATACTATCAGACATTTAGGATGTAAAGTGGATTTTGTTAGCAGAATCAAGGCTTTTGCTGAGATCCGGCAGCTTCAGCTAGCTGCCAAATAATTAGCTATCAGATGTCCGGCGCCTTACAAGAGGCCGTTGAGCTAAATTAAGTGAACACGCAGAATAAATGGACAGTGCGTCCTGATAACTGAACACGGAGCGTCTTAACAGACAACCTGACTGCTGCTCTACACAGCGGTGTCTTCAGATAATTCAACATTCTCCAGCATGTCTCATGATAATTAAATGCAAAACATTCCATCCAGAAATGCCACAATTGATTTATCTTCTTCTGTGGCCAGTGACTTTACTTCAATCTTTCCATGGATAAGTGAAGAATGAAGGAAAACCGGGGTGGTGGTGATGTTATTTGCCCTCAAACGCTTGCTCTTAATGTCCTTTACTTTCTATATTCTTAACACTCTTACATCTGTTTATGTAACTCTACTCTATGTATCTTTATTTTACTGGATGGTGAGTTGGACATACAGTAGAGCATGACTATTCTGTAACAGTAAGTCTACATTACTGACACAAAAATATGTCTGTGTCATTACATGGTGTCCATAATATTCAGTTCAGTGAGTCAGATGTTGTTCAATTCAGTAAAAGGTCTGATCGATTCAGTTCATTAAAGAAATCGTCTCCAAATCCGGTCTCCAATTTGTTATGTGATCAAATGTTTCACAATGTAAGCTGATAATGTAGTACTGTATTTATATATATATATATATATATA
>NW_015549581.1:939523-948398 GCF_001515605.1 Sinocyclocheilus anshuiensis
ATTCCGCCAAGACCAAATACATTAACATTGTCATGTACATTACCATGCCAATCCCTCCGAGATTTGTCATGACAGAAATATATTTTATCTAATTACTATACTTGTTTGATATCATATTTATAAAGTCAATTGAATAAAAAATGCTTGAACAATTTAAAATTGACATTTACATTTTTTGTTAATATTTAACGGTAAAAACTTGAAAGCAATAGCCTATGAATTAGACAATTTTTTAAGATGCAAACCATTTTTTCTGTAATTTTTTTTTTCGCTTTGAATGTACCTCTGAGACATTTGTTTAGCCTATGTCCTGTTGTTTGTACAATATGATAGATTTCTTTTTAATAAAAAAAAAATATATATAAAAATATATATATATATAATCGGCTCATAAGAGTAATTTGTTGCAGAATCGGATTACACTGGTCATGATGTATGTTTTTGATACACTAAATAGAATCGGCATATAGACGTCAGTCATTTCACGAATTGAACTACACTGTTCGTGTTGTATGTTTTTAATTCAGTAAGTGAGTCATTTGTTCGGAAACTGTCTTCGCGTTTTATTACGTTTAGCCTACACATGCAGCCAGGTAGGACAACTCAACAGAAAGATGTTTCTTGCGATTTTTTTTTTTCATGGTACACAGTCTTCTATTAGGCCTACATCACATTACAGACTGCAAACTCACATTCAAAACTCAAGTAAAATAAGAAATCTTTTGGCGTGGCACTAAAGATTCAGCAGTGGGGAGCGCTGCTTCTAAGCAGCAAACACTGTATATCCTAACAAAATAAAATGTTTTGCAAAATATATTGCTAATATTTCATAAAATTATAGCAGGTGTTTTAACCGTTCCTGGTTTTGGAAGGCTCTCACAAGTGTTTTTCCCTGTCTTCTGCCTTTGATGCCACAGCTCAAGATGAAGTTGATAGTGGATCTGTGCACGTTCTTATGTTGACATGATGTCATTTTCCTCTGGCTCCAGAATATTTTAGACTCTGATGATTGGCTCAATTGGGTGATTTGGTTGTGTTAAAGCATGACACAGTTGCAACTAGCTCCCCTGATAAGCAAGAGAGATGGAATAACAAATCTCTTTCTCTCTGTCACTTCCTTTCTGTCAGAGAAGACTGAACTGAAGCATCATGTCATTGTAAATGTGTCAGGCTCTGTGTTGTCATGGTGACTATAGGAACAGGAGCCCATTAGGGTTGTGTGGCCCCTGATTGGCTTGTCTCGCCTGTCCAAAGTTCACTTTATTCCCAAGACTGCCTTGTGCACTGGTTTTTAGTCGGTGGTGCCAGCTCGTTTCCTGTTTGACCCCACATCCTCCGTGATGGACATACGCTACAAGCGCATGTGATGGTGAGGCTGTGATTTGACATGTCTTGTCTCAAAGCGACGAGTCATGGAACGAGAAAGCCACCAGGACATCGATGTCTCAGGACCTGTGATCTGTGTTTTTAGTCTAGACGCATTCACACACTTGTCTGTCTGTCTGTCTGTCTGTCTGTCTGCAACACACGTGTGCTTTAAAAATTCAGATGGCTGAACTCTGTCTGGCGTTGGGTGAGATGGTTTACTTGTCACTGCCGGGAAGAATAACTGCTCTTTGACTTTTTGACTTCTTTTTCAACCCTGCTTATGCTGTTAAAACGAAAGAAAAGAGTGTTATGTTACATAGAGAAAGGAATGAGATATTTCATATCCTCCTTTAGGTTCATTTGGAACTATTGAAGTTATTGAAGCAATAAACAGAGTAACTTGCAATATTGAATCTGAAATGTAAGTTAATTAATATTAACTGATGTATAAAAGTGATATCAAACTTGTAATTGTGCTGTTGGTCTGAATATCAGCATCTAAATATTATTGTGCATTAATACAAAACTCTTGACTGTGTGATATTCAGTGTTGTTGTACCATTATTTATATACCATTATGGTATTTATTAATGTTTTGAAATAGCTTTTATATATATTGTATTCATTTTAATTTTTGTTTAAGTACTTTCTTATGTGCCTTTGTCATTTTGTTATTATTCTATTTAGTTTTAATGTATTTTTATATCAGTTTTAGCAGCCTTTCTAACTAAAAAAATACATTTAATTTTTTTTATGTTTAAGTTTGTCATTTAGTTATATTTTATTTCAGCTTTATTTCAATTAATGAAACTAATGGTTTTAGTTTTAGTTAACAATAACAACAATGGTGATATTGCTTAAATGCCCAATATGCTTAGTTAATAATAAATAAATAATAATAAAATAAATCAAAATCTAGTTAAGATTTGCAAACTCTTGTGTTTATGATCAAAACACGACTGTGTTTATGATCAAAACACAACATTGATTATTAAATCTAAAGTCACATTCGATCATGTTTAATTTGAAATTAATCAAAACTATAAGTCAATAAGTTGAAATATTTAGATATTTATGACTAAGTGGCTAACATTAAAAATTGCTAGTCGGTTTACTCATAAACAAAAACTAATTAGGCAAATGTCTTTATTTTGGGGGAATTTATAAAATATAACATCAGCAAATTTCCACTGAATCTGGATATCTGTTGTTCCTAGAATTCTATGAATAGTACTTTGCAAGTTTGTTTTTTGATTATATTATATGTTAAAAATGCTTTGCTTAACATTTTTGTCCATGTTTGTATCGATTCCACACAGTTTCCTTTAAATGCAGTGCAAAACCATGCAGGAAAAGTGTGCAGATTCCATACAAGTCTACTAATGGCTTGTAAATAAATAGTTATCAGTTACTACAGGTGTTCATTAAGCAAACTGGAAAAGGGCTTTTTCTTTCAAAACCACTAAGAGATTGTGAGAGTTTTTGCAATGACGCTATAAGGAGCTAATTTCGGTTTCGTTTGCACAATAATTAATGGGAAAATAATGTGCACACATATTTTGGATAAGTCCCTAATATCCTTAAATGTCTTTATTAGACACTTTCTAACCAAAGTGTCTAATAAAGTGTGCACAAATCACACTAATGGCAATTATCAGGACGGGTGGCTGAGAATGCATGCAAAGGCAGAAAAAAGTCACAGCAATTGGAAATACTGTAACACTTTGAAGTGAAGTAGAACATTTTCTGCAGGGTTTTGATATTTTCACAATATCTGAAAGTGTGCCATGTAGAATATGTGTTCAGTAGACACGCATATGAACACTAACAGACATGATCAGACAAGCACAAATGATTAGAAACTCTGATTGATCTGGTTCTTATGGAAGCTTAATTCCGCAACGGGATAAAAAATACTTTAACTGTTAGTTTTTATCTCACAATTTCAACTTTTCTCTTGCAATTCTGAGAAACAAGTCAGAATTGTGAGATATAAACTCAGAATTCTGGGGGGGGGAATCAGAATTGTGAGATTTTATTTCGAATTTTCAGCTGTAAACTCAGAATTGTGAGAAAGAAGTTCAGAATTCTGAGTTAATATTTCAGAATTGTCAAAAAAAAAGATAACAAGATTGTGAGATGAAGTCACAATTATCTTTTTCCGTGGCAGAAATGCCTAGGTTCTCAAGACACACACACACACACAGAGAGAGAGAGAGAGTGTGTGTGTAATACTCGGTGAGAAGCCATGACAAATGTGCTTTTTCCATCACTCACCCTAACAGAGCACAGCAGACTTCTTTACACTCCGACAACAAATAGAGATATTAGGGATATTGGAACAGACAAGCCCCTTTAAGCTACATGGCACAATTTGCTCTGAGTTAATAGTCTCCTTTCTGGGAGATTTGATAAGCATAGAGAGCCGTGTATCACATCCCCATCCAAATAGTTCCACAGCACTGTCACAACTGATACCATCAAGGTAGGAAAGAGAGGGCCAGTGTGTGTTAATGTGTGTGTGCTGTCCTGATCTCTGCCACCACAGACAATCAGTTGTTTACGAAGCATCAGATCGCTTCATGTTCCCCAAATGCATGCATCGCTTGTGACAGCGCTGTCAGTAATACAATAGGGAATTCTGGTAAATTTGCACTATGCATGTCCATTAATGGCGTTTTAATTGTAAGTGCTCTTTAAAATGTAGAATATAAAATGAATTATATAAAGTACTTCTAGATTGCATGAATCGTTCACGATTCTGAAACATGATTTATAATTTGCTAAAATGTTCCCAGCTAACAACAAGATGTTCTAGGAACATTTTGCTAACGTTCTTATTTAAACGTTTTTTCTGAATGTTCAAAATATAGTTTATGTTTTTATGTTTTATAGTTTTGTGGTAATGGTTTGAGAATGTTATTAATGACCAGATAACTTTGAACGAACATTATTGGAATATTATGTTATTGGAAGAACGTTTGTTTACTAACTTTGAGAGAACCTTGCCAGAACGTTCTGAGAACGTTCCCTGTTAGCTAGGTTAATTCCCACAGTCTATTTAAAAATATTTAATTAATTTGAACGATTTTTTACTTGAGTGAATAATTCAATGACTTCATTTGTTTCATTACTGTATGAATCAATGTTTTTGTACTGAATCTTTTGAATCGATGATTAAAAAAAAAAAATTAAGTCACTTGTTGCCACCTACTGGCGAAACAATGCAATGATACAATCTTTACTTGAAGCATCAAGTTATTTTCAAAAGATGATTTACTCTATTTTGATTGCTACCGTAGACATTAGAGTTTATATCCAAACTAAACTTTTTTTCCCCTAGTATTTCTGTGATAATTTGAATTTTGTAACAACAACTGTGTTGAAAAGTATATTAACTTATTTCTGCATGGGATAAAAAATAAATTAAAAAGTTAATTGCGACTTTTTTATCTCACAATGCATTTGTTTTTTTCTTGCACTTTTTTTCTTGCAATTATGATATAAAGTCAGAACTGTGAGATAAAACTCGCAATTCTGAAAAAAAAAAACTGAATTGTGATATATAAACTCGCAATTGTGAGAAAAAGAGAATTGTGAGATTAAAAAGTCACAATAACCTTTTTCATTTTTTATTCCCTGCCAGAAACAAAGAAAAGAATTGTGAGATATTATCAGAACTGTGAGAATTAAACTCGGAATTGCGAGTTAGTCTACTTTTTTTTCTCAGAATTGCGAGGAAAATTCTGTATTGCAAGAAAAAAATTCACAATTACGTTATTTATTTATTTTAACCCCATGGCAGAAACAGGCTTTCATAATAAAGACTGTTTGTGAAGCTGTTTCATACATATACATGACATTTGCTCTCTTTGAATCATTGGCAGCGCAAACACAGATTTGAATGTTCTGGTGTGATCGTACTAATTAAAGGTTTAATGGACATAGCCAAATTATTAAAAAGTAATCGTGCAGCTCTAATCTATACATAAACTGTAATGTTTCATTTTTATTTATTTTGCAGCAATAATTTTCATAATTTAAAGCTTCGCATTTCTCTCATTTCTCTCTCTTTCTGTCTGTGTTTGACTGAGGGATGTGGGGGGTGGAGCAGGGAAAGGTAATTGGACATATTGGTTTTTTCACTGTGGATCCGTCAAAGTCTGGGAGGATTTTAGGCTGTCAGAGATGGTTCCGTGTTGGGTTTTAATTATCCTCCTTGGAGCTTTGTCAGGGACAACAGTGTCAGCAGCCCAAACTGTTTTCCAAACAGAGCTTTAAGATCTCAGAGTCCATCTAGCTCAGACAGGGTCATCTGCCATCACAGCCACTGGCTTGTTTGGTATTCATACACGCCACCAGAGACACTCGCTAGTCTGGAAATCAAACCCTGCAGATAAAGGATAGAGTTTAATGTGGAATTCTCCTCACTGCTCACTTCATTGTTTGAAGACCCAAAACTGGACAGAAGTGGAGTTTTGTGGCTTTTAGTCCCTGTCTATTAAGTTTGAGGCCGTCTGTGTTCTTCATTTGTAAGTTGTTTTGTATAAAAGTATCTGCTAAATAAATAAATGTAAATCTGTATGCTAGTGTATGCCCCTAAAAATTGAGAAAATAAATGTTGATTTGCACTTTCATATGCCAAGATTCAACAAAAGAAAGAGAATTTTATTTGCTTTCATGGGGTTTCAGAAGTTATTAGAGATTTCTTTTTACATTTAATGATTTAATGATTTTTATTATTTAATATTTTTATTTTTGATTATTTAATTACATTTAAATATTGGATATTTAATTGTGCATGCTCATTTACACTGCATTTGCATTCACATTACCTTTGACATGATCTCTTCAAAATGTAATCTTTAAAAACACTATTAAATGTAATTTAATAACATATTAAATGTATTTAATGACATTGTTAAATGTAAACCTTAGCAAATCTCAAAATGAATATCCATTTTTTATGATGATGTTGTGATGCCTAAATTCACTTGTAACATTTTAAATAATTAATTGTAGTCTGTAGTGTTTTATTTGTAATGTAGAACTTATGTGCAGCCATTTGTTTATATTTTAGTATTCAGATGTTTATCAAAATATATTTACATATCAATGTTTTATAAATATACTACTGTTCAAAGTTTGGGTCAGTTTTTTTTTTTTTTTTTTTAAAGAAATAAATACTTTTTTTAAATCACTTTTATTAGGTCGAAAGTGACTAAAAACGTTTACCTTCTTACATTGTAAAACATGATTGTACATAATATTAGAGTGTTTTACCTGAAAAAAAATCTACTTCAAAATTTCATTAAATTCATAATTTAATTCATTGTGTTACTTGTTGTTTGTTGTGATTGTTTGTGAAATTTACTAGTAATTTCTGAGCAAAAACTGTTTCTGCACCACATTTTTTTTAGTGTATAGAAGATTTCTATTTCAAATAAATGCTGTTCTATTGATCTTTCTATTCATCAATGAATCCTGGAAAAAATCTTATCATGGTTCCACAAAAAATATTAAGCAACACAATTGTTTCAACATTGATAATAATCAGAAATGTCTCTTAAGCAGCAATTGACCTATCGGTAAGCCCCACTCCCTTAGTTACTGTTCCTTACTCGGACAAACAAACGGGAGTTGCTCACTGTCTTACAATGACAGCTGTTAGTGAAAACCTTCTTTCGAGGTGTTTCTGATAAATTTGGGAAACAGAAGGACCTTCAAATGGGAATTAAATATGCCATGGAGGGATATATAAAAGATATTAAAATAAATATGTAAAAATACAGATCACAATGCAAACGGGAGAATTATGTTACGGTCGTTACGATCGCAATGACATCATCCCGGTGTCCTGATATTTTATCCTACCCATCAGATTGCTCTACCAGGGTTTACTGCGCATGTGCACATCAATATTGCGTCCTTTTTCTCATGCTGAACAACAATATTTAATGTATCTGCATTACTGTAAGGGTAGGTTTAGGCTTGTATTATATGCTTAAACATTAAGATTTGTACTAATGGAAATTACTAAAGTAGACAAACCTGTTCTAAAGAAGGGGGGTCCCAATACTTTAGGCAATATACTGTACAAGCCAACCTAGCTATTCAAAATCTTTGTCTGCAATTTAATGTAAAAATACAGATCACAATGCAAACGGGAGAATTATGTTACGGTCGTTACGATCGCAATGACATCATCCCGGTGTCCTGATATTTTATCCTACCCATCAGATTGCTCTACCAGGGTTTACTGCGCATGTGCACATCAATATTGCGTCCTTTTTCTCATGCTGAACAACAATATTTAATGTATCTGCATTACTGTAAGGGTAGGTTTAGGCTTGTGGTAGGTGTAGACGTTAATAAACCATCATTTTAGAGGTAGCATTTTTCGTTGTCGAATTGTACTACCCACTGTTTTAATGGGAGGTAGCAAAATCTGACAGGGTAGCACAAATCGACAGAACACCGGATTAACACCGTTCATATACCACAGAGTAAGATTAAATTAATTTACATTACCCAGATTAATAAGGAGAGGCACTCTAACATAGACCTTCGTTTATGTGTTTTTGACTTTCACTGCATGTGAGAACAGTTCACTATTTAGGTTTGTACGTTAGCATGGACTCACTAACTTTAACGCGAACGTTAACTAGTTTTAGCCAGAGATACCTTGCTGAAGCACAAGATGACATTAACGTTCTGCTTGAGCAAATGAAAAGTGTAACTTAATGAGAGTATGACAACCAGAAAATGAACGTTTTCGTCTTCATTGTGATTGGGGTCAGGGGCGCCGCTAGCAATTTTGGGCCCTATGTCCCAATACTTTTGGCAATATAGTGTACAACCCAGTCTAGCTATTCAAAATCTTTGTCTGCAATTTAATAATATTGACCTATTACTTTTGCTATTGCTTTTGACCATTAGGTATCAGAAACATAATTTGAGTTTGACTACTTAATCAGTTATATTAATAGAAATGCTTCACTGGGGCAAACAAAAAAATCCTAAAATAATAAATAGGATACCCCATAGCAGCATTTCCAGCAGTAACCAACATTTCTCAATCATGATCTTACTCAGCTAAATGTGACTATTAGCTTAACAGCTGTATTCCTTGTTTGCTAGCTACCTATGCACATACAGCACACAATGTTAAAATGTTCTACATTATGAACCTTAACCCAAAAATCTTTAACTTACACTGTTGTAGATAATTGTGACGCTGCCTGTGGAAACCCAGCTAAAGTATTATTATTTTTTTTAACCGTGGGTGAGTAATTTCACTCCCCCCCTACCGCACCAAACATACACTGTATTGCCCAAAGTATTAGGACCCCCCCTTCTAATGAACAGGTTTGACTACTTTAGTCATTTCCACGGGTACAAAACTTAATGTTTAAGCATAATAATATTCTAGGGAATTGTGTGCTTCTAATTTTATACCAATAGTTTGAACAGGACCATTTTCTATTCTAACACAACAATGCCTCTG
>NW_015549581.1:948807-951482 GCF_001515605.1 Sinocyclocheilus anshuiensis
GCTGCTGCTCTATGTAATCAGAGTATGAATTTGTAGATTTTCTATAGCAAAACTAAAATGTGTTTAAAAGTGAGACTGACCAAATCGTCCGGCTCGGTGTGCCCCCCCTCGAACTCGAAGACATCTCTAATTTGACAGTTTACCATCTGCTCTCAATCAGTGATTCTAGGCTACGTAGGACGGGACGAAACCATGCAGTGAATGGGGGGAGATCATTTTGCTGGAAATGCAGAAATAAGCTGTAATTTTGTTTTTGTTTTATTTGTAACTCTTTGGTATATACATTTATAATTTCTATTACATTACTACTACTACTACTGTTACTACTAATAAAACAGATCTCTGGGGGCCCCAAAAGTGCATGAGCCCTTAGATTTGTTTTATTTGTAACTCTTTGGTATATACATTTATAATTTCTATTACATTACTACTACTACTACTGTTACTACTAATAAAACAGATCTCTGGGGGCCCCAAAAGTGCGTGGGGCCTTAGAATCATCCTAACTTTCCCCCCCTTAGCAGCGCCCCTGATTGGGGTTGAATGCTTAGGGACATTTTGCTCTGTTTTGGTTGGATTTAGGAAATGGAATTAATAAGTGTTACAAGTACCCTAGGCACATCGTTTTTCCATTTTTATAGCATAAACATCATTAAACCGATGCGAGCTTCGGATCTTCCAATGTTTCTCTATGGCGCTGAAACTTAAAGATGTCTGAGTTCTGCTCCCCGTGCAACTGATACTCGACTGTCATTGGCTCATCTGCGTTCGAGGGGAGGGGCTTACCGATAGGTCAATTCAGCATATTAGAATGATTTCTGAAGGATCACGTGACACTGAAGACTGCAGTAATGATGCTGAAAATTCAGCTTTGCATCACAGGAATTAAATTACATTTTACAATATATTCAAATAGAAAACTTCTTTTAAATTGTAAAAATATTTCACAATATTACTGTTTTTACTTTATTTTTGATCAAAAAAGTACAGCCTTGTTGAGCATGAGAGCATCTCTTTGTTCAGCTATATATAGTGTAGATACAGTATGTGTTTGTGTCGGTGACAGCAGTCATTATATCTGCTGCATGAGGGACCTACTTAACATTACTTGAACCTTCTCATTCTCATAGTTTTGCTCTCTCTTTGACCTTGATATGCTCAAATGTGTATCTGATGTGCCGCTTGTAGATATTCACACGCATGCATTGATCCAGTAAGAACAGTACACTTCCTCCACTCTTTTTCTCTCTTTCCACTTTCTCACTCACTAGCCCCTTATTATAATGCACACAGACCTAATTATTTATGCAGTCTGACGCTGATTATCTTTTATTAAAGGGATAGTCCCCCCCAAAAATGAAATTCAGTCATTTACTGACTTTCTTTCTTCAAGCTTTCATTATAATGGAAATGAATGAGGACTGAAATGTAAAAACCACCATTAAAATACTCCACGTTTTCTGAAGCCAGATAGTAATCACAAAATGACATGAGTGTGAGAAAATGACAAAATGTTTTATTTTTTTGTGCACCATCCCTTTAAAAGCTCTTTTTTTTCACAGCTGAATATCATGTGGTTACATTATCCGTATGATACTCTCAAGACAAGACATAAGGAAGAATCTGAAGATGGATTTAGAGCTCGCTGAACCTCAACTGAAATACTGGCTCGAATCTTGTTTGTGATCCCCGATAAGTAGCACAACATGCCAGTATTATGAATGTCCTGTAGCTATAATGGCTCTCAGAAATGAACAATACAGATTGATTTTGCCTCTCCTCCTCCGGTCCGCAGGCCTACAATCGTCCAATTCCTTTTACTAGCACTTCTAGATAAATGATACACAATGTATTCCCTCAGCATTTTTATCAATTTGTATTGAATTTTATCCTAGAGACCCTCTTTCTCTCTTTCTCTCCCAGTAATGACACCCATGGGTCCCGTATAACACTCTCTCTCTCTCTGTGTGTGTGTGTGTGTGTGTGTGTGCACGATAAGTCATGTTTCAATTGAGACTTCTTATTCATTACAAAATATACAGTGTTGTGCTTTAAAACTGTATTTAAGATTCAGTCTGTTTCTCATCAAAAGATGCAACCTCTTTATGATCAGGCATGGTTTATTCCTACTCTAAAAAATTCTGACAAGACTATTTTTATCTCTCATACACATATTCGCATACAGACGCCTAGAAAGAGAAAAATACGAGAGCAAGGAAGTAGGATGAGGTTTTCTGGGCCAACACACCAGAGTGACTAGGACAAAGCGGAGCAGCGGATTTAAACTCACGAAGCATTCGAGGGAAACTCAGGACAGCTTAAAGATTCCTTAAGATCCAGTCAAACAATTTTAGCTTCGGCCCCATGAGTGTGTGTAACAAACCTGTTGTTTTTTGTGTCTCGATGCTTCCTGCAGATGACGATCTGATGGTGGCGGCTCACTGTAACTGATGCAGGGCACCGAATGATGAGCGACCGAGTCATAAGTATATATTAGTATTATATTGGTGTATGTATATTACACTGAGTAGACATTCTGAACTGATTATACTATAATTATGTATAATATATATTATAATATTATGTAATTAATAATTATAGTAGTTATATTTAAAAAAATTTAAAGTATATACTTATATAATATATTTTTTTATTTTGTATTTTAAAAATGATAT
>NW_015549581.1:951582-971327 GCF_001515605.1 Sinocyclocheilus anshuiensis
CACGGGTCCACCTGTAAGAGGATTTGTGTCAATATAAGTGCTAGAAAAGAAACTCCTACCCAGGCTGCAGTCTATGAAGATTTATAGTTTACATTTAGTGTGTGTGTGTGTGATTTCTTGTATTTTATAGATGATAAATTAAAATATTTGTAAATATTTTATATATGATTTTATATTGTGTAATAATAATTTTATTCATATATAATTATTATACTGTGATTAGTCATTCTGAGCTATTGACCACACCCCCACTTCTTTACAGCCAATCACTGCTTCTCTGACTATTAGACCTGTTCAATATGAAATAATAAATGACTTATTAAAAAGCCGTGGTCCGCTGACATCTTTTCAAGCAGAGACAAATTCACCATAAACGTTTCTGACATGTTACGCATGTCTAATTAGTTGAGCGAGATGTGTTTGGAAATCTCTTCACGTCGTCTGGTCCTGAGGACAGTATCCTGGGTGAAAGGTGACTGATGTTGAGTGATGTGTCCGTCGCGGTCGCCCTGTGAAAGGACTGAACAGGTGGCTTCTTGGACAGGGTTCCTGGTGATGAATGACATCCGTTCAGGGGCGCAGAAAAGATTTTGTTTAGTCACATAAAGAGGGAAAAATTGTGTGGCTCTTGGCCTTGGTCTGCAGTTGGATGAGGAACTGACCCTGTACAAATCCTCTGAGCCCTGGATCGACATTCACAACATGTTACTCTGTGACCTCTGAAGCTGAGCGCACACAAGAGATGATAGAAGCCGATTAGTAATGTCTTCATTTATCAGATCTGTAAATATTTGTGGATGATTTGTGAAATAAGGTTATAATAAATTCTCAGGTAAAACTCTCTCTTTAGAAACAATATAATAGAGTAAAATCTAGAGTATGTAAATGTAATGTAATATTACATGGCTGAGTCATATTTTTTTACAGTACATTATATTCACAAGTAAAAATATTTTTACGTGATTGTGACAATTTTCATAACAATTACGAATGCCTTACTTGGATTTTTCTGAATGGTTTATTTTTGAGTTTTGGTTTATTATTCTTGTTGTTGTTCCTAAAATTCTCTACATTTTTACAATATTACAGTAAAAATACTGTAATGCTTTCATTTTTTTTAAATAAAGAAATTTAAGATTTTTTTCACATTGCAGGTTATTTGGAGAAAAACTGAAGTTCTTAAAAAAAAATGAAGCATATTTTTAGGGCCATCCTTTTTTTTTTGTTGTTGTTACAGAAAATTTTGGGAATTTTAGTGCTTATTTAGTCATTTAAAAGTGTCAATACAACAACAACAAAATTTCATTACAGAATAATTGAAAAAAAAAAAAATGAAAAAAAAAATGAATGGTCCTAAAAATATGACTTTGTTGTCTCCATATTTGAGGAAAAGAGGTTTTTCTGTCATGCAAGAAAAAAAAATTCATTGTCTTTGCACAAAAAAAGGGGGGAAAAAAGTAGTAGTATATTTTTAGGACCATATCTTACAAAAAAATTTAGGGAAAATTGAACTGAATCGTTTGAACTGAAAAAAAAAAAAAAAAAACTTAAAGGAAATTTATGGACTAAAAATGGACTTAAAAGTTGTCTTAAAATAATAGAAATTAGAAAAATAGTCCTAATTGTCACAATGTATATTTGAGCCTATAATCGTTTTAATGGCTTTTAATTATTTTTCCCTTTTGATTTCTGAGTGTATGTAAGGGAAAAAGGAAATTGAAATAAAGAGGCAGAAAGAGTGCGAGCTCATTATAAAAGGCTGTCTTTATGTCAGGGATCTTTATGGTTGGTGAATGTTTTACACAGAGCTTTGACTCCTGTTTGACCCCTCGCTGATTGGCCCGGTCACACACACACATTCCCTATGAAATCAAACTTAATGCATGAAGGGAAATGTATGCAATTGTTTTATGTCAACTTTGAGACAGCGTATATACTCCACCAAACATCCATCTCTATTACTGAGATGCGTCCAGTATCTCTTTGACATTATTAAACGACTGAATTCATCTGGAGTGATTCATTTTGGTTCATTCACAGCTGCAGAGGCCAGACCTCCATCTGGAGTGTGTGAGCGAGTCCTCCATCTGACCTTCAGCGTCCACCATCAAAATTTTAATCTAAGAAGGACCATATAAAGCCAGACTCACTGGACTTAGAGAAACAAACATCTTCCATTTGAGTTTGATAGAAGGTAAAAACATTTACTAGCATCCAGGAACCGTTTATAAGCTCTGGTCTGGCAGTGACATTCACCCCAAACTCCAACGCTGTTTGGACATTCACTCAGTTCTATGAAACTTTCATACATTGTATGATGTATGAAATGCCATAGAAGAACCATTTTTGGTTCCCAAAAGAACCTTTCTGAGAGTGCATGTATAAGAACAGTTTTCCCTAATGAACATGCATATAGAAACTGATACATAAAACGAGGAGAATGCACATATCTGATCAAATTTCCATTTAATGGAAAATGTGTTTGAAGGGTTGTAGATGTGAATGAGAATTACAGCAGCAGGACAGGAACAGAAAAATAATCCTCGTGTAATAATTCATCACACACATTCCCTGCCATCCCAACCTGGAGATGAGAGTGACACAGATACATAACGCTCACCTGATGCTCTTTCATATTAAAACAACAACAAACAAAATAAATCCATTACCATATTTACACTAAAAATAAGATGCAATATTATTAATCACATTCTGGAAATCTCTGAAGATAGATACACATTTACATATTAACACCCATACTCTGCATAGTGCTCTAAATATCACAAGAAACATATTCCTTCTCGGTCTAGTACGTCTGTGTGCAATAAAAGATGCCGGCTAACATTACACACCTAAAAAAAAAAAAAAAAGGGCTTTTGACACGGCAGACTGAAAGTAAAATGCTGAAAGCTTTAGCGATTCTGGAATATAATTTCACGGCAAGCCATTACCACCAAGGTGTATTGTTTTGTTTTATGTCCCTAAATCATAATTAGCACTCAGGGAATAAATATCTGCAGTGATTTAGCAGATATATATATTATGCAAGAGGAACATTTTGGTCAGGTTACACTGGATATCTAATGGAAGATGATGAAATTTGGGCTAATGCATGGTGATATGCAACTCCGAGATGGTTTTTGATAAACAAATATCGTAGTTGACGTTATTGCACATAGAGCTGATTATGTCAGGTTACACATTAGAAGACATCGCATAGGCTTCTTTGATGGCCACAGACATAGAAAGACACACAGTAAACTCCTCGGTAGCTTCGTTTCCTCGGTACATCTTTCCTCTGTGATGAAGTGCTTCTTTCTCCGGGCCTTTTTTCTTTCTTGATTTTTGGATTGCAGGGCAAAGAGTTCTGCCTTCAAACCCACATCTACAGACTAATGATGAGGGGTGTTTGAGCAGGTCTGTGTGCTTGCCCTGGGCCCAAAGGAAAATTATGCAAAAAAAAAAAAGAAAGAAAGAAAGGAAGAGGAATAGCAGAGGGGGACGAGATAGACCGTCTGGAGTAGGTGCGTATGTCCTAATCGGCGTATATAATAAAACCAGAGAATGTGCTGTACTTGTTGTTGTTGCCCCCGTGGGCTTTACCCCCGTCTAGTTTGATGTAGACTTCGTCTCCGGGCTCCAGATGAAGAACAGCGCTGTTGCTGGCATAGTCGTAGTTTTGATCTGCGTCCTGGGCGATGGCGCTGGCACGGACCTGCGGGAAGAGAGGAACATTTAGTGCGATGTTTCAGCCGTCAGATGGAGAAAACGCATGTGCTTTCCATGCATATATATATTAGGTCTCGAGGTCTTTATAGACCCTCATGAGACTCAGCAAAAAAGCATTGAGTGTTTGCTAAAGAAATATATTACAATTGTTATCATATTATGGTACCAATTGTAAATATAAGTTAATATTTAATGTATAACACATATATGTAAATATATATGTACATATTATCATATTGGCCACACCCACAAACCTTTTGTATCAATGTGAAGTGCAGATTTGTTTAAGATACACCAGGACACAAAACAGTGGCATGTATGGTGATGCTAATGCAACTTTTATGCTTCATTGCAATGTATGAATTACATAAATGCATAATTTTTGTGTATGCGATTTGTTTTTTAACAAAAATTGGCATGTATGGCAACTTTTCAGCAACTAGTGTATTTTATTAATAAATTATGCAGATACATATGTAAATTATGTAAATATATATATAATGTATTAATTTATATAGTGGTTTTAAGTATGTCAAAAAAAAATATATAGAGAGAGAGAGAGAGAGCGAGAGAGATATTGTGAAGCATTTCATGTAAGAAAAAGCTCTAACCAGCATTTTTGGCAAGGTTTACCTTTTAATGAGACTATAGTTAATTTAACGTTCTTAATATATGTCATGCTGGATCCTGCTGTTGCATGAAACGTAAAATTGCGTTGACTCACTCAAGCTGTTGCATTTATTAACACACTTTATTTAAGTTTTCAATTTAGGTGTGAATTCATTCAAGTCATTAATTTTCACCTTGTTAATCTGCATCCAACACAAAATTCATTTTCTAAGCGCTATACCTGAAAACCCTATCCAAATTCCTACGTGAACTCAAGTTTTAATACTATTTGTTAAATGAAAAAGTGTCAATCTCTAATTTGATTAGACAAATGCAGAATATACATAGGGGGGTGCATTTAGTTTAAAAATGCATTTTTCAAACATTCTATTATAGAATATGAAAAAAGTTTAACATCAATTAGGCTAATAATAATAATGCTATTGCAAATGTATTCATATTTTTATTAATATATCCTGCCATAATTTAATAATAATACAAAGAAGAAGAATCAATAAATAATAACAAGTAATAGTCATTAATAACTTTGTCATCATTGATTTATTTTTCGTGGTTTGATGGTCTGATCATTTTATCGCATATATGTCAACAGCCCCTTGGAAAAGAATCTTATCCATATAGGTCAGAAATTATGGAAATGTGAATTTATATGTTTTCAGATGCACATACTTTACACCCAGAAGAGCCCAATGTTCTCACGTGTAATTTTCAGAGACTGGAGACAAACTTTTATGCGTGATCAGATGTCAATAAAGGTTTTACGTCTAAACATTTTATAGAAAGAAAGGTCACTATTATTATATCTTTAAATGAATTAGCCTATGTCATGTGGAGAATATTTGAATGTTTTCAGTTGTGTGTTTACGCGCACTCACCTGGTTGTTCTTGCACAGATCAGCCCACATGCTGGTTCCGTCTCCTCCTCTCATGAGCACATGGTACGTAAAGAAGTATATTCCCGGTATGGAGCAGGTAAATTTGCCCGTGGTTGGGTCGTAATGATTCCCGAGATTCGTGACCACGTCCTCAAACTTCAGCAGCTCGTAGCCCTCGTGCTGCTTTTTGAGCCCTGCGTAAAAGGCGATTTTGGGCACGGTGCTGTAGGTGGCCGCGCTGATGGCGCCGGTTGCCATGTTTGGTCCCGGCTGCCCGGGTAATCCAGGTCGTCCCGGTTCCCCCTTCTCTCCGGGAGGTCCAGGGGGTCCGGGTTCACCTGGAGGGCCCCTCGGCCCCACTTTCCCTGGGCGTCCCGGTTCACCTTTCGGACCTTGTATAAAAGTTGGCAAAGACTGCATAAGGCTGCTGTCCCGGGCCGGGTCTGCTGAGACCGTGCTGGTCGGGGATTTGGTACCGTAAGGATCGCAAACCATCCTGCAGGTGCCGAGCATCTCGTAGTGCGCGGCGGTTGTCCCGGCAGAGCTCACCAAAACCGGGATCAGGATCACCAGCACCAGGACCATGACCACACCAAGCGCCCCAGCCGCGATCAGCCGCTTCCTGCCGACGAGTCGCGTCAGCACCGGCCGATCCTCCTGTCTGCTTTTGGGCGAAATTTTGAAGGTTGGTGAGGCACCTCTACAGATGAGAAGAAAAAAGGCCGATTGGTTTTGTTAATGAACTCTTGGCTCGGGCCCCAACAGCTTCTCGTTTTTTCCTCTTGTATTCTTCTCTCACTTAACTTCTTTTCTGCTGATGTTGGCTCACTCACAGCCCTGTTTCAGCATTACCATCAGCGTCTCTCCACATGTGGACGCGCAAAGGAAAAACTCCACCGATGGACGAGTAAAGCTGCCTGAGATCCGCGAACACACCCTGATATCCTTCCCTCGCTTTTAAAGTATTTCCTCTGTGCACAAAAGACGGGATGAGCTGGATAAAGCTGGATGTCATGAAGATCTGGAGAACTGAGACGCTCTGCGTGAGTGTGAGCGCAGCGCAGCGCAGGACCCGAGAGAAAAAGAGGGAGGGAGAGATCCAGCGCTGTCTTATAACACCAAAACGCTAAATCACACATCAGACATCAACACAGGACACAAAAACAGCATTTTAACGCAAATCTAGACTGTTCAAAACACTTTATAACGGGACAAGTTGTCACTGTCTTGAGGGAACCTGGTGATCATGAACATTGATTTGAGATGAATACCTTTTTAAAATATGAAACAGGCCTACTTTCTGAAGTTAAAAACCCATGAAATCTATTTCAAGCTACTTATTTGAAACTACTACTAATTATCAACAATATTTAATCAGCAAAACGCATTTATATGTTTAAATAAATACAATATTCTAATCATAATTAAAAAAAATAAACAATACAATGTAACCAAAAATATCAAAATAACGTTTTGGGTAACAAATTTTGATCAATCAAGAGTATAAATCAAATATATAACTTGTCATTGTACTGAAGCAAAGGCTATGTATGCATGTATGTCACCTTGTATGTCACCTTTTTGTTATCAGGCTCCTATGTGCAGGTTCAGTAATTTCACTTCAATTGCAATGAATAGGTTATTTTCATTGCCGTTAGGGAAAATATGTGATGTGAAATATGTGAAATAACTGAACATAAACATAGGTCCCTGAGAAAAAGAGCTAATTTTAGAAGAAAATTTCAGACGGCACTTAGAGGCTTTTGCATCTGAACTCTTCATATATATATATATCATCCTCCCCCCAAAATATATATAGATATATATACACACACACAAACATATACTGTATACATACATACATACATATATATAATATTTGGAAGTATGTATATAAATTATTATATATTATAGAATTTCTACACACATACGCATACACACACACACAATAAATTGTAAATTATATTTTATAATGTTTATTTCTATATATTCATTAAATTATTATTATAAACTACTTTTCAGCTTTTAAACAATATTTAATCGAATGTTTATATATTTAAATAAATTACTGTTACTTTTGGGTAATAGAAATTATATTTAATGTTTAAAGTTCATAAATCAAATATATAACCTTTATACGTTATTGTACTATTATATATATATATATATATATATCATTCCCTTATGTAAGTATGTATATAACACACACACACATACACACACACACTTTATGCTTTGTTAAATATTATTTTGAGTGAATTTTAGTTTAGACAGCTTTTAATACATTTGGATTTTTGAATATTTTTATATCATTGAAACGCGTTTAGTTTTTTAACATTTAGATGTGCAACCCAAACTTTTGAATTCGCACAGTCCCCTTTTAATCAAGTTGATGTTCTAGGTCACTGCACAGTGAAAAATTAAGCTATTGAAAATGTTTATTCACGTATCCCTGAGAATGAGCTTTGAAGGTAACGGCGCAACCACTAAACGACACGTATGCCAATAGTATAGCCCTGCCAGTGATGCACTGCCACTACAGGATGCAAGAACAAATCATTCATTTAACTACAATCTGGGAATCGACCACCTTGCAGTTGCATGACTGTGTGCTACTAAACGGTTGAGGTACATCTCTCAAGATTTCAACAGGTTAGTTGGTTAGTAACCTCTGTTTCATGTGATTATCGGTTAGATGGACTGGTTGCACCGTTGGCACCGAATCTGTTGTATTGTCCTGAGTTTTAACAGAGCAAGGTCTCGAACGCTTCCAATTATCTTCAGACAACACAATGGGCCACTATCCATACTGTTTACCCTCAGCGCTTGATGAAAGTCTAGGTTCAACAGCGTCTCCGGCGACGCCATTTCATTGGTCGGCATGGGACCTGCTCTCCAGAGGAGTTTCCCTGGCCCCATAAATCAAGCGGCAAAAATCAATGACCTCGGTTAGCGAGGGCCGTAATGCCCTTCAGCGTATGAGCTGCATAGAGAGTACGCCACGAGAAATCGTTTTAAACAGGGTGATAAAACAAACTAAACAAACAAAAAAAGTAATCAAGCCAAGCAAAATCGCTACAAGTCTGTAACTCAAGGAAAAGAAAAAGACATTCAAGGATTCCTCTGAAAGGTCAGTGAGTAATTGTCGGCGCATGGTGATCCATCGCCATTCAGACTCATTTTTAAACTTCAACGTCCCACTTCCTATCGACGCTGGCAGAAGGATGGGACAAGCTCGGGTCGGGATCTAAACAACCGCTTCTCCGCAGAGCAAGAGATTGATCAGCTGAAGACTTTGGGATGTAATGAATGTCTAACAGTTTGCGGAAAACTTTTACAAACCACACCTCTCACCGTTTGGAATCCAAAGAAAACTTTCGAAAGTGGATGAAGAATCCAGAGGGTCACAAGACAGTTGAAGAGTGGAAGAGGTTCAGTACACGGTGTGGACTTTGCCATGGACAGATGTTCCTGCTGAGCGCAAAAGGAAAGTGTATTGGGGCGAACGTGCGCTGGACAGATGTGCCTGCTGAGAGCGTGAACGAGGACAGCGGCGTCTGGACGGGGTAATAATAATGTGAGCAGAATATTAGCAAAGAGAGACAGGAAATCCCATGCGGCTATCATGGACCTTCTACAAACACAAGCACACACCCCATCATCATCTGACTCACAGCATTGAAAGGTCAGCTCCTTTAACCCTGATCTGCTGTCATTGAGGTGGTCTGGACCATGACAGGGCCTCCGATGGGAAGATCGTTTTTAGATGTGATGATCCTCTGTAGCTATTTCAGATCACACCCTGCAAATCAAGCATTCGCTTCAGAACTTTCTTGCAAGGAGCTTCAAATTGAACTTATCTTCCAAGCACTTAATAAGACTTCAGATTGGTGGCAATTCCCAAAAATAGAAAATACATGCTTCTAATTTTTAGTCTTCAGTGTCACAGTAAAGACTTTAACACTGTTAGAAAAAAATGTAATAAAATACATACTGTTCTGGAAAAAATGCTTAAATGTATTGAGCAGAAAAAAGTTTTCAACTTTGATAATAATATGAAATTTTCTTGAGCAGCAAATCAGCATATTAGAATGAGTTCTGAAGCATCATGTGACACTGAAGACTGAAGTAATGATGCTGAAAATTCAGCTTTGCATTACAGGAATAAATGACATTTTACAATATATACAAATATAAAACAGTTATTTTGAATTGTAATATTATTTCACAATATTACCATTTTTTACTATAATTTAAATCAAATTAATGCAGACTTGGTGAGCATAATTGATGTCTTTCTAACAATTAAAAATAAAAGTCTTACCAACCTGAACCTTTAAACGGAAGTATACATTTTAGAAGATTTTCTTGGTCATTCCAAGTTCTTTCCAACTTACGACTGCTGAAAGAAAAAACTGAATCGTCCAACAAAATGGTGACTTTATTTCAATGTCAAAAATTCAGTACATAGCACACTGCATTGTGTGCATATGATAAAACATAGTCAAATATTAAAAATTTAAATGTGATTGCAATGAAATGGCTTGTGACCTTTAAAAATAAGAAATAACATCCATAAAAAAATACAACTTAAAATTCAGCCAAGCTTTGCAGAATTAGAAGATGTTAGTGTATGCAACATAAAACTGTAGTGATGGCAGAAATGGCAATATTATTGAATGATTAACCGGTTCAAGAAACTGGTTCTTTACAAATACGACTGTATGTTGTTCTGTAAAAAGTTGCACCGTCATGTTAACTAGAAGTAAGAAACAGTAAGAAACAATGGCCAACCACTTCAGAGAATACCATCTGTGGTGTGTTGCGATATCTTGTTGACCCTCTCAAATGGCCACCTGGGTGTTTCTGTCTGGAATCTGCTGTGTACCATGTGAAACTCCTGTTTGCAGCCATTCATATCTGTCATTAAGAGGCAGAGGAAGCAGTCAGCGGTTTCCCCCCGGAGACTTGACACAATCCTGCTCAGAGTCCACTAAGACCCCAAACTCCTGCTAAATCCCTGTACGGTTACAAAACGCTCGTCACCACCTCCCAAAATTCACCGCTCTCCTCGTCTGGATGGTCGAGTAGGACAAAACTCCTGCCGCCTCTCGAGACATAACAAACACGTTCAGAAAAGCTGATTAGCACCCAACACAGGTCTGACTTGACAGAAGCGGCACTTTGAAGGCAAAAAGTGGCATTGGACAAGAAGGACACTTGGAAAAAATGGTTGGGGCGTATCAAGAGTGGAGTCAATTGGAGGTTACATGATTAACGTAATACTGAAGCAATATAAAACATAAGTTCTGAATAAATATCAAATGGAAAGGCACATGCAGTGAGGTTCATCATCTCGGATGGTCGGATCAGCTCTTCGTCGCCCTCTTCGTTACTTGTTCTTGGCCGCCAGCGGCTTGCGGCTGATCTTCTTGGATTTGTCGGCGTTCTTTTTGGGCGCCTCTGGGTTGGCCTGCATGTGTCGCCCATAAAGACTGCAAAACACAAACAGACATTGTGTGATCACACCTGGCCGCTCGTAGTTTCTGCAAAAGGCTTGAATACAGAGTAGCGAGGAAGAGGAGTTATATTTTTAATGTTAACCAGCTGAAAGAGGATTAATTGAGTCCAACACACTGACGGGTCCCCCACTGGGACACTGAACTCTCTGTGCTGTCCAACACCCCTCGGCTACAGCTGTGTATGGCACAGAGAGACAATTATCCGCAACCACCCTACACACAGAGCTGAGAAAGAAAGAGAGAGAGGGAACATGTAGGGAGAGCAATTTCCAGTCCAGTGGTCCCTCTCTATTTGAGCAGCACTCAAAAGCTGGGTTCAGTGATACGAGGGAAAAGACAAAGAAAGAGAGAGAGAGAGCGTAAGGAAGAGACTTAAAGTGAATGAGAGTGACCATGTGTATTATGGAGGCAGGATTCATTGGCTCTGTACCAAAACCTTGTGAGCTGCTTTGCTATACACTGCCTACATAGGCAGCACTCTAAAATGAATCGGATTCAGAACACTTTACCAAAGTCTCTTAGGTCAATTTACGTAGTAGGCTTCTTGGTAACATCGCTTGGCGCCTACTTTCTAGGCATACTGTACTTGTTCCTATCAACTTGATTTGAGAAAGGGCAATACAACAACAACAGTAAACATTCTGCCCCTCTATCTCAAAAAAAAATAAATAAATAGAAATCAGGCTACAAACTATCAAAAGGTCTGGCTCCTTTAACTGAAAGCTGGACATTACAAACAGCTTTTCTTCCCTGTTGTAATTATGGCACAAAAAGTCAAAATTATGACAAAAATTATGAGATAAAAACAACGAGATAAAAAGATGAAATTATGAGATAGTGAGATAAAAAAAAGACCAAATGAAGAGATTACAATGAGATAAAAAAGTAAAAATTATGAGATAAAATCAGGCTACAAAATCTATATTAAAAAAATTACATGAAAGCCGGACATTACAACTAGCTTTTCTTCCCTGACTTTTTTTCTTCTGTGGAACACGAAACAAGATATTTTGTTTCTATGTTTTATAATTACAATTAAAGTCAATGGTATGGAAGCTCATTTCTGCCACATCAGAAAAAAATCATGCTTTGGTAAACCATAATTATGAGGAGAAAAAAGTAAAAATTATGAGATACTAAGTCATAATTATGAGAAAAAAGTAAAAAGAGATATTTAGTCATGATTATAAGATAAGAAGTCAGAATTATGTGTAAATTATGAGATTACATATTATTATCTTATTATGGCATAAAGAGTCAAAATTATGAGAAAGTGAGATAAAAAGATGAAATTATTAGATAAAAAGTTAAAATTATGGCACAAGTCAGAATTTTAACAAAAGTCCAAATAATGAGATAAAATCAGGCTACAAAATCGATTAAAAAAATCATTGGCTCTTTTAACTGAAAGCCGGACATTACAACTAGCTTTTCTTCCCTGACTTTCTTCTGTGAAACACGAAACAAGATATTTTGTCTCTATGTTTTATAATTACAATTAAAGTCAATGGTATGGAAGCTCATTTTTGCCACATCAGAAAAAAATGCTTTGGTAAACCATAATGGTTTATGAAAAATTAAAAAAATTATGAGATACCAAATCATAATTATGAGATAAAGAGTCAAAATAATGACATCAAAATTATGAGATAAAAAGTCAATATTATGAGATAAAAATAATTCTCATAATTGTGTAAATTATGAGATTACATATTGTCATAATTTTGACTCTTTATGCCATAATCACAATATGTAATCTCATAATTTACACAATTATGAGAATTATTTTTATCTCATAATATTAACTTTTTATCTCATAATTTTGATGTCATTATTTTGACTCTTTATGCCATAATTACATCAAAATTACGAGATAAAATCAATTAGATTAAAAGAAAAACAAATTATGAGATAAAAAGATTCAATTATGGCATGTCAAAATTATGAGATAAAATCAGGCTAGAAACTCTATTTAACTGAAAGGTGAGGTTTCGAGTCCTTACAGTGGGCCTGAACTGGAAACTGCGACTGACTTTTCTTCCCTGTTGTCTTCCCTGTATTGCTTTCTTTCTTCTGTGGAACACAAAATAAGATACTTTGTTTCAGTGTTTTTTGTCCAAACAAATCTTCAGTCTACAATTAAGGTATGGAAGCCCATTTCTGGAGATGGTCCTCACTGCAGAACACAAGATCCAGGGGGCGTGGTTGGGTCCAGATCCAACTCCTCCCACCTTACATATACCTAAACCTATCCGTCTCCACCCCGATCGCTAAACCCACCCATCTCCACCCCTAAACCTACCAATCTCCACCCCCTAGATGTGGATCCAACCATGCCCCCTGGATCTTGTGTTCTGCAGTGAGGGGCTACTGCATTTCTGCCACATAAGAAAAAGAAAATCATACTTTGGTAAATCATAATTATGACAAACTTGAAGTTCTAAGTTCTAAAAAGTCAAATTTATGAGATAAAAAAACTATGATGACAAGTCAAAAATTATGAGAAGTCATAATTGGGACAAAATGTTGACTTATGTCATAATTGACATTTTTATTGTGTCATAATTTGAATAGTTAGTTATAATTATTATAATTACTTTCCATGTCATAATTTCACAGTTTCAACTTTATCATAATTATGACTTAGTATCTCTCTGGAAATGGACTTCCATAGTATAAAGTGAAGTGACATGTGGCCAAGTATGGTTACCCATACTCGGAATTAGTGCTCTGCATTTAACCCATCCTAAGTGCACACACACAGCAGTGAACACACACACACCGTGAACACACACCCGGAGCAGTGGGCAGCCATTTATGCTGCGGCGCCCGGGGAGCAGTTGGGGGTTCGGTGCCTTGCTCAAGGGCACCTCAGTCATGGTATTGAAGGTGGAAGAGAGCGCTGTACATTCACTCCCCCCACCTACAATCCCTGCCGGTACGAGACTCGAACTCGCAACCTTTGGGTTACGAGTCCAACTCTCTAACCATTAGGCCACGACTTCCCCCAATGGGCTCCAGCATTCTTCAAAACTGTCCCGCCGGTTTGGAACAACATTGGGGTGAGTAAAAGAATATCAGAATTTTCGGTGAAGTATTCCCTTAAAAATGCTGTCTACGTAGGCAGCTCACTAGGTTTCGGTACACAGCCTTCATCTTTACAGCCGTCCTGACTGCTGCTTCCATTACCTCATTAATACTTATCCCTGATTGGATGTTGACATAGCGGCTGGTGATTGCAGAGTTAGCAGCTCTACACCTAGCATGCCTGGACCATAACTATGACATTCCCAAGTGTAATTAAAGAATACTATTTGAGGGAGAATTCTAATTGCAGTGCACTGAAATGTCAAGCGGCAGCTCAGATTCATGACTAAAGTTCATATCAAATATTTACAAAGGACCACACAGGGACCAGGCTGAGAGAGCAGTCGTTCTCAACCCAGCTCTCAGCTCTCAGAGTCACTTTAATTACATCGTAAGAGGAAGACACTAAATATTCTTTCTGTAAGCAACTGCTTTATGCAAACTGACCTACAGTATACTTATTACTTTGACATCAGAAGGATTGCTCTTTACAGAGTTTGAACCTACAACCTTTCAGCAACAAACTCAGATCTTCAACCAATTTGCCACAATCCAATAACAGAGCGCAGCAGTTTTGCAAAATTAAAACCTTCTCATACTAATTATGATCTGTTTTTTCTTCTTTAGTTTTGTGACTTGCTGGGCAGACAGGCTGAGCACTTCTCTCATCAACGAGTCAGTCAGTCTCTCTCGTTCATTCTGTCGCTCTGTATCTCTCTTAAGCACTACGCTGCCGGCCCATCTGTGTGGTCCTGTCTGAGGTTCTTCCCTTGGGGCCCGGAGGTTCCCGTTCTTTCCCGTCTCTTCTGGAGCTGCCCAGCCAGGCGCAGAGGCAAGAGCACAGCAGGGAGGCACTACTCAAGGCCTTACGGACTCCCAGAGTACAGAAATATCAGAATCCTCCACTACTGCTTTTTATCTCACACATGCAAAAAAATATATATATAAAAAAACACTTCACATACAAAAAAACTGCACTGTTCACAAAAATTAGCACTGACTGTGAGGTGTGTGCATGTGCCGGTTTGTAAAGCATGTATTCATATGTTTAATTCAGTGTTTGGTGATCGAGATATATGGAATGTGAAACCAAGAGGGTTTCACTTACAGGAAAAAGAGAAAGAGACTACTGCAAAAAAGAAAAAGACAACAATATTAACCATCCAGAGTGTTTGACAGGGACAATACACATTAATTAGTACATCGAATTAAAACAAATGTGCCAGATTTAGCCAAGATGGCTGATTTTCATCTGCTGTCCCATAATGATGCCATTGTATTGCTGATGGTGTGGAATATATTTAGTAATAAATTAAAATACAAATAAAGTAAAACAATAAAGTAGAAAAATACAATAAAAATAAAATGAATTAAAATATAACGAAATAAAATAAAAGAACAAATAAAATACAATAAATGTTTCATAAAAATAAGACAAAATAAAAATAAATTAAATACTAAATACAATAAAAATACAACTAAATAAAATAAAATAAAAGCAAGCTAAAATAAAAAATACAAAACACACAAAAAAAAAAATATATATAATAAATAATGTAAAAACTGAAAAAAGATAGAAAAATAAACTACAATAAAATATAAAATTAAAAAGCACTAAATAAAAGATACTAAAATAAAAGACACAACAAAATACTATCAAAATAAAATAAAAATTCAATAATTCACATAATTGTCCTTGTAAAGAGACTGGACGATAATGGGCTTTCATAAACAAATAAATCTGCATTCAAAATATGTATACAAAAAAAATAAACATTTCATTTTATGTATTTTTGTTCTTTTTGCCACTTTAATTGATATGATGTAAAGACAGGAAATGATAAGCAAAAGAATGGGAAACACTAATCAAACTTGTGGTGACTTAACTCAGTGTGTCACAGTGCATTAAATATTAGGCTATGGCGCCAGTGTAAACATGTTAAACTTTTTCTTTTAATTATTTAATCAAGTATTTCAATTAAACATCTGTAACTGTCTGAACCAGACAAAAGGGTCATTTAAAGATCAGGTGTTCACTTTTTTTTATTTTCATGATATAATCACGTTTGCAGAAGGATGTTGAGAGCATGTTAGTGAGCTCATACGTCCATGTAAGAAAGCTGTGTATGTATGTGCGCAGACTGCGAGCTGTTTCTGAGCTGACTGAAGGAATCAGTGTTGACAGATGCACGTAGATGTTTGCGCTAGTGTCAGGGCTAAATTGGGCTGTTTTACAGGAGGCTGATATGCAGGGGGGTGTGAGCTGAATCTGAAAGCCGTTCTCTCTCTGTCAGTGTCCCGCAGCCTTGACGGACCCTCTGGCAGGAAGACAACGCTGAGAGAAACTCCCAACGCATCTAACACAACGTCTAAAGGTCAACCTGTGAAGGCTTCGTAATGCTGTCATCAAATGACCAAAGACCGTGTTAGAATCCTGTCCAACATCCAAACTTATCCCTGATCAACTACTGTCTGAATCCTTTTTAAATAACTTATTCTGATCCCTGAACAAATCATTATTTTCAATGAGTTGGTCAAACTGATTTGCAAGTGTTTAAAAATCACTCAGTTGTAAATAACTTTTTTTCAAAAACACATTTGATGTAATTTACATAAGCTAATCAAAAACAATGATAAACATAATAAAACATTTCTCTAGAATACTTGATTCTGACTGGTCAACAGCAAGATTCTATGGTCGAATATTTTTGTACATTGATGTATTTGCACATTGACTGCTAAACTGAATAATTGAATCAGGGAAATCATTTCCAAACTATCTTTGCTAACTTGTCTCGTCTCACTCTGCAGATTTATATATCATAATTTTATCTCAAATCAATAAAAAAAAAGTATTTTTTATTAAAAAAATTAATCTTATTTATCTGGAAAGGAGCAATGTAAGTGGGACAATGAACTGTCCACTATGAATATAATTCCTTTTTGGGTAATTTTGTCAAAATTTTTGTTTTGTGAAAACAACCAGCTGTACAATATGAAAGCCATTTTCAATCAGATGTATTTTGTGACAAAAATTAAAGGTAAAATGCAGTCCAACGAACTCTGAACACTTCTGAGTAAGTGATTCAAATGAATCAGTGAATCAAAATGAATAATTCAAATGAAGAATAATATATAATATATATATATTTATTAGGGATGCACCGAATTTTTGGCCGCCGAAAACTATCGGCCGAAAATGGCATTTTCGGTATTCGGCCGAAAGAGAAAAACTGGCGAAAATATACATATAATAACAATATATATGGCGCGCCCCACCCGGCTGTGTTCAGCACGCAGATTTCACTCTCCTCGTCACTGCGCCTCCCACCTTTGGAGGCAGCATTCCAAGGCAGGAAGGCATCGAGGCACGTCTGAATCCAAATTCTGCTTTACTTCCTGTCTCCGGAGGTACCTTCTTCTGATCAAATTTTGAAGGCAGCATAGATGTATCCTTCACTGCCTTTGATATCCCACAATACTGTGCCTTCCATTCCGTGACGGTTGAGCTAAAAAATAAAGACGGCGTCTGAAAGTTGTGTTTGGTGTGTGTAAATGTACATTTCTGACTAACTTTTTGCACTTTTGATGTTATTTCTAGCTAGAAATCAGTATTATAGTAATTAAGTATTCGTTTAGTTATCACCAAAACTCGTTCTATTTTGTTGTAATGTTTGATCATTAAACCATTACGCTGTCTCAGAAGCCTGTCCGAAATCAGTTTCATAAGGTGCCTTCGTGCAAAACCGCTGCCTGCAAAGTCATTGCCTCATACGGCAGCGAGGCAGCAAGTCAGCTGCCTAAGTTTTCGGATGCAGCTATGGTGTAGTACAGCTGTACTGGCTGGGCAACGCTGAGACAATGACGCTACCCTCTCGTGACTCTATGCTCTGCTCACATGCTCTGATAATAATAGCTTTGTAGGACTATACATTGTTTGGATAATTAGTTTAAAAAGTTATATCTGATTCTGTTTCATGGAAATGAATAAAAATAATATATTGATATGTAATATTAAGGTAATAATTTACAATAAGGTTCCATTAGTTAATGTTAGTTAATGTATTAACTAACATGAACGAACAATGAACAATACATTTATTACAGTATTTATTAATCTTTCTTAATGTTAGTTAATGAGAATACAGTTGTTCACTGTTAGCTCATGTTAACTAATATATCTAATATAATATAATTAATATATATATCTCGATCACCAAACACTGAATTAAACATATGAACACATGCTTTACAGACCAGCACATGCACACACCTCACAGTCAGTGCATTAACTGTTAACAAGCACAACTGTTGATTTTAATGCATTAGTAAATGTTGAAATGAACATTAACTAAGATTAATAAATGCTGAAGAACTATTGTTCATTCTTAGTTCATGTTAACTAAAAGTAGTTAACTAATGTTCGGTTTTCGGCCAAGTGCATCCAGAATTTTCGGTTTCGGTATCGGCCCAGAATTTTCATTTCGGTGCATCCCTAATATATATATATATATATATATATACAGTATATACACATACATGCATACATATAATATAAACAGGTTATATTTTTGAATATATATTTACAATTTACATTCAAATGAATAAGTGAATCAAAATGAACTATTGAAACGAACGAATTCACTACAATTAACTGAACTGAACTCACAATAACGACATATTGGAATCATCTTAATATGACAGAGAAAGTAGTATGAGAGCAGGAATGATAGCTTGAGTATTATAACTGATACATCAGCTGGAGAAAGAACATAAAGCTGTTGCCTGATAAATGCAGAGTTAATGTTACAATTACACATCTTTAAAAGGGAAACTGTCACATGAAGCTGTGATTTGACTCTTTATATATTCATATAACTGCATACCTTAAAACCTGTAGTCTGGAAACAATGGGAAAATCTTGCCCTGGTCTGTGAAACCATGTTACCACAGCAGCACTGCAGTGCTGAGCGGCTGGCTACAGAGTAAACACAAAGATTTATCCCCCATTTATCTGCTTTCCTCATCATTTACAGCCAATTAAAAGTGGACTGGGACAGCAAAATCTACAGAAGCTGCTCCCCGACGCTGCCAGAGACGGTCTTTTTCCTGAGTGCTCCAGTTCCACATGGGATAATTAATCTCAGTTACAGTCAACGAGTGTCTAACACAGTCAGGGCGGCCGATCATAAGTGTGTGTGTCAGAGACGGTGTGTTTCCGCACAGTGGTTTCTAAAGCATGTTCAGGTGTGTCAGAGGTGAGAGGGAATGAACTATTGATAAATGTGCGGACTTGTGGATCATTGATCGGTCATTGAGGTTGGAGGTAATTTGTAAATGATGCTCCAGCTGCTATTGCATTACAGGAGATCTGAGATGGTAGAGAATGAGATCACTTAAATGAGCCTCAGACTCATTGATTTCAAAACAGCTGTGACAAACGGGATCTAAATAAAATTATTAAAAAAATATATATAATATGTAACATAATATATAACAACATAATATGTAAAATATATAAATTATGTAAATATATAATATATAACATATCAAATTAGATCCATTCAAATGAGATGTATAAAATATCAATGATATAAAAAATTATATACATTTTTATAAATGATATAAAAATATAACAACTTATAAAATAAAAAACTATATAATTTATTATAATATATATTTTAGAACCAAATCTAAAATATTAGATAATTTTGTATGATATTCTTACATTTTTATATATACATGTATCTAAAATAATATATAATGCAAAATAAATAAATATATAGGATATATTGTTTGAGAAAAAAATCTAAAATATTATATAATTATGTATATATACAGTGGTGTGAAAAAGTGTTGGCCCCCTTCCTGATTTCTTATTTTTTTGCATGTTTGTCACACT
>NW_015549581.1:971389-975242 GCF_001515605.1 Sinocyclocheilus anshuiensis
GTGACAAACATGCAAAAAAAATAAGAAATCAGGAAGGGGGCCAACACTTTTTCACACCACTGTACATACATATATACATACATATATACAATAGTGTGTAAAGTGTAAAATATAATATAATATATACATAACTAATAAATACATAAGTACATGTAACGTATAAAATATATCTAAAATACTATATAATAAATACTTATACATATATATTTAAAAATTATATATAAATATTATATAAAAATATACTGTGTGTGTGTGTGTGTGTGTGTGTGTGTGTGTTTGTGATTTATGAGGACACAAATAGAGAGATTACAATAAAACCCAATAATTACACACTCACACAGTTTAAACGAATGGATATCAAAACAAAACAAATCAAACTTTCCCAGTTAAATGAACAAACCGATTCACTCAAAAGAATCAGACTTTCAGATTCTTTTCCCCAGCATTTCTTAATTACTTTCCAACACTGACACTTTGCAACTGAAGAGAAGGGTTATGGGAGATTTTATTTATAGAAAAGTGCAAGAAAAAGTACTTTTAAAGCATGTAGGGAGAGAGAGACAGAGAAAAAGGATGAGGAAGCACATCAGCGGCACACGACAGATCGTTTCTTCTACCCTTAACTACTGTTTAACACACAGCTAAACTTCTTTCAGCACAAATACACAATCACTACACTCATCTCAGTATAAAACACTATCCATGCTGACAGGCCCAACGGAAATCCATGCACCAGCTAAATGAGAATAAATGACAATAATGAAGACAGATGGTGAACGGGCGGCAGAGCGGCTCATAACTGACCTCTCCCCTGACGCCCCCATTATCAACAAGATCTGCAGGACCGAGCAGCCACATTACTGCACAAGACACGAGACAGCCAATCACAGCAGGCTTTACCACCACTTTTGTACCCTGTTTGTACATGTACAGTCATGCTACACTGGATCATCTACAAGATTAATGTTTTATGAATCATTCATTGTTCGGCGTTGAGGTTACCCAGCACTGTCTGAGCCGGGGTGAACAGTAAGCAGAAGTCTGTGCTGAGTTTGGGCTGTTAACATGGCCTTTTATTGATAAAATCTAGCAGGAGTTCCTGTCTGTGAGCCCAAACTAATGAGGAGTGATGGAACTGCACTCAACCTTTAAAACCTCCAGAACCTAAAAATGAAGAACACAAATACAGACTAGAATGTAGGCCTGTCGCAATAATCAATATATCGACTTATCGCGCAATAGTGGTAAAGGGTTCCAATTTCTTGTTTACATTTGAAACAACTGTCAGGAATATTTGGATTAAATTTATGTAATTTAACCGGGGTAATATATATCCTCATGAGCCATTTATATTGCAGCAATCTGCATCTAGTATTGACACATCGCCCAAATATATCGCACAGCAAAAAGTTGTTATCGTGACAGGCCTACTAGAATGCACAACAAACACACACACACACACACACACACACATACACACACAGACTGAACTATACTCTTACAGTTAGTCAAGCCACTGTTGATTTCTTGTAGGCTTCACAACCTGACTGAATCAAACAAGCTTCATAGTACTTCACCGTTTGTGTAATGGCTCTATTAACCGTAAATATGTATATGTAGGTCCACATTTGATCGCTCCAGACACATCATGGTACAATTCAATTCAACTTTATTTCCAGACTCAAGGTCCATCAGCAAGAAACACACAATACAAACCAAAACAATACACATTAAAAAAGACAGTTATACCAATACTTCCTCATAGAGGACTGATATCGCACTTCAGTAAGCCTAAGATTTGACAACAACATTATAATATTATTATGTGAATCGTCCAGCCAACAAATACATTTATATTTCAAATTTCTCATTAAAGCAGGGAATGACTGTACTCTTGCCTTAAAGAATAAATCACTTGCACTGCTCCATCTTGGTTTTTTCAGCAGGATCCTCATACAGTCATTGTACGCAACCTAAAGCTTACATAGGCTCTCTTTCTTAAACTTAACCCACAGAGGAGCAGTATAAAAAGAAGTACAATATGCTCTAAAAAGGTTTATCTTTACCTGATCTGAACAGATATAAAATTTTCTCACCAACATATTTGCTTGAGCATATACTTTAACATACGACGTTGCCTATACATATCATCATCATCACTCATTTCATTATTAATGATATGACCTAAATATTTTGCTGTAGTACATACATTTAAAACTTGCCCTGATAAATAAAAATCTGGGAAATTCAAATTTCTATGTTCTTTGGTTCTACATATCATGGCAGCATTCTTTTTTGTATTGTGTTGCACATCATATCTAATCCCATAATCAGAACATATTAAGCAACTGCTGAAAACCAACACTACTTGGGGAAAAAACAACTAGATTATCCACATACATATAGTGATTGACTGTGGTATTACCAAGCATACATCCAGTCCTACAGTCACTTAATTCTTCTGACAATTCATTCATATAGACATTAAAAAGAGCTGGTGAAAGTAAACCTCCTTGCTGCACTCCATTACTTACTCTAAATGAATTTGAGACACAATAACCCCACTTTATCTGCATACTTTGATTAGTGTACCAATATGTGACCCTGGACCACAAAACCAGTCTTAAGTCGCTGGGGGCACCCTCAGATTCCAGATAATAGTTGTATCTCGGCCAAATGTTGTCCTATTATAACAAACCATACATCAATGGACAGCTTATTTATTCAGCTTTCAGATGATGTATAAATCTCAATTTCATCCAGAGTGTCCAGCGAGCGCCAGGACCGTCTCCTCCTGAGGAGTCAGCTATTGAATCGTGTCACCACCAGTGCAGAGCTTGCTCAGGAATGGCAGCAGGTTGGTGTGAGAGCATCTGCACACACAGTGAGTCTGCAGGAAGTACAAGGATTGGACAGCAGAAGACTGGTGAAAAGTTATTTTCTCTGATGAAGCTCCCTTCCGACCATAGGCGGAGAGTGAACCAACTCCAGGGTAAGGCTAAAAGCAGCCAAATGTACTAAACATCATAAACCCGTCTTTTTAGGCAAGAACCAGACATGGGTGTCATGTAGGCTAATAAAAAATGTTTAATGGGACTGAATTTGTATTTAACATGATTACAATTTAATAAAAACATTAGAAATTGATAATTATAACGTTTCCTTTCCACGGCTATTTAAACAGCGAATAAATTATATAGGCTATAGAAAGTGACATTATCACTAACTTTGATCTATCCCGAGTTTAAGCACTCTCAAAAAAACAAAAATACTGTTAAAATCACTGAAGCTGTATACACTGTGAAATTAATCTCTTATTTACATTGTACGTACATCTGCGCTTTGTTGTTTATGATGAGAGTATTCGCAAGAGTCCGGAATTCAGTCAGAGAATGCGCACACTCAACAAAACTGATGAGTTTCAGCGATGACTCAACTGAATGCCTCTGATTGGCCATTGCATTTCTAAGCTCAACAGAATTGTGTGTGATTGGTTAAAATGTGCAACACTTTAAAGGGGTCATATGATGTTGCTAAAAAAAACATTATTTTGTGTATTTGGTGTAATGAATGTGTTGTGTTTGAGTGTCACGCCACTGTACTTTTATCTGTTATCTGTGGTTGCGTTGCCTCATACTTTGAAATAATATATCGAGTACCAGCAGCACAGAGAGTAGCTCATAGCTCATGAAGGAAAAAATCTGGCAGATATCAGTGAGGGCTTTTTCTTTAAGCCCCTTCAATGACACAGTCATAGCAGAGGCCACGACAGACATATTCAAGAGCTGAGACCAAGGGAGAATACCAAGGAATAGCAATATGAGATATTAATGGCAGAAATATTGAATGAGAA
>NW_015549581.1:977002-979731 GCF_001515605.1 Sinocyclocheilus anshuiensis
CTTTGCAACTTTACAGATCTTCTTTATGCACCAAGAGCTTGTAACACTCCAAAGAGAAAGGAAAAATCGCATCATATGACCCCTTTAAAAACGCCTAAAATGAAATACGGTGCAATATCAGATCTTAATTTAATGCCACAATCGACACTGTCTATTCATTTTCACTTTGTTAGCAACAGACATAATATATTTAATTTGTTTGTACAGGGGCATTTTTGTCCAATTTAGTGCCATTTTTGCCCCAAGTCCCCATGGCCAGGGCAGGGGAAGGCCTTACACATGCTCCGCCTATGGCGGTGAACAATGCATAGGGACCCTGTCAATTTGTAAGGCAGCTACTGCAGTGGGGTTTTGAACAAATCATTTGTGAATGATTCAATGATTCACTCTTTAAGACAGTCACTAATCAACAAGACAGTCACTATAAAAAACTTACTTACAGTCTGTGAGTCAGAACAGCCGGCAGACCTAGAGTGAGGAACGGCCGGCAGACTAGAGTGAGTGGCGGCCTAGAGTGAGCGGAGGCCGGCGGGCGGGCTTGAGAACGGCGCGGCCGGCAGATTCGACGAAGGAGCGGCAGGGCAGCGGAAGGCTAAGCCTTTCCCAGCCTTACACATGCTTCGCCTATACTTCCGACTGTTTGGGACATCTGGAAAATCGATTGTTCGTAGAAGAAAAGGTGAACGCTACCATGATTCCTGTGACATGCATGCCAACAGTGAAGAATCCTGAGATCATCCATGTGTGGGGTTGCTTTTCAACCAAGGGAGTGGGCTCTCTCATAATTCTGCCCAAAACCACTGCCATGAATAAAGAATGGTATCAAAACGTCCTGCAATAGTGACATCTTCCAACGATCCATGAGCAATTTGGTGATGATCCATGCATTTTCCAGCATGACGGAGCACCATGTCACAAAGCAAGAGTGATAAAGAAGTGGCTCGAAGATCATTACATTGAAATTTTGGTTCCGTGGCCAGGCAACTCCCCGGACCTCAATCCCATAGAGAATCTGTGGTCAGTCCTCAAAAGGCGAGAGGACAAGCAGAAGCCCACAAATTGTGATCAACTCCGAGAACTAATAAGGCAAGAATGGATCGCCATCAGTCAGGATTTGGCCCAGAAGCTAATATCCAGCATGCCAGAGCGAATTGCAGAGGTTATGAAGAACAAGGGTCAACACTGTAAATACTGACTTATATTTTTTTGCCAATAAAAGCCTATAAAACTTATGATACATTTTTTGATACACAACATTGCACAGCCTCTGGCTGTAAAAACCACGAGATTCAAATTCCTGAAGAAATGGCATAATCTTTCACAGGTGAGAATGTGTTGGTTTGTGTTTTTATATGTATTTACTCAACATTACAGGCTTTTAAACTACAGTAACGCACATCACACAACCTGCTCTTGAGTATTCAGAGACCAGCTTTGACTGTTCCAACATGGTGAATGGTTTATGTATAGCCCATTGAAACAGCCGCTAATGAGGCATCTATGTATACATCTATGTCGGGATTGCCAGGTCTGCCAAACAGAACCAGCCCAATTGCTATTCAAAACTAACCCACAGCAACAGTGTAAAAGTAGCCCAATTCCACTATAAAACTGAGGACTTTGCAACACGTACAGTGGGGAAAATATTTATATCATCCCTTGCTGATTTTGTAAGTTTGCCCACTTACAAAGAAATGAAGGGTCTGTAATTTTTATGGTAGGTTTATTTTAACGGATAGACACAGAATATCAACCAAAAAATCCAGAAAAAACACATTATATAAAGGTTAGAAATTGATTTGCATTTCAGTGAGTGAAATAAGTATTTGATCCCCAACCAACCAGCAAGAATACTGGCTCCCACAGATTGGTTATGTGCCCATGTGGAACACAGATTAGTCCTGCCACTTTAAGAAGTTACTCCTAATGTCAGCTCGTTAGGTGAATAAGACACCTGTCCACACAATCTGTATATTCCATTCCAACCTCTCCCACCACCATGGGCAAGACCAAAGAGCTGTCAAAGGATGTCAGAGACAAGATTGTAGATCTGCACAAGGCTGGAATGGGCTACAAGGCCATCAGCAAGAAGCTTGGTGAGAAGGAGAAAACTGTTGGTGCGATTATTTGGAAATGGAAGAAATACAAAACAACCATCAATCGGCCTTGGTCTGGAGCTCCGTGCAAGATCTTGCCTCATGGGGTAAGGATGATCACGAGAAAGGTGAGGGATCAGCCACGAACTACACGGGAGGAGCTTGTTAATGAACTTAAGGCAGTTGGGACCACAGTCACCAAGCAAAACTTTGGTAACACTACGCCGCAATAGGCTGAAATCCTGCAGCGCCCGCAAGGTCCCCCTGCTCAAGAAGGCACATGTACAGGCCCGTTTTAAGTTTGCCAAAGAACATCTAAATGATTCAGACAAGGCTTGGGAGAAAGTGCTGTGGTCAGATGAGACCAAAATTGAGCTCTTTGGCATTAACTCGACTCGCCGTGTTTGGAGGGAGAGAAATGCTGACTATGCCCCCAAGAACACCATCTCTAAAATCAAGCACGGAGGTGGAAACATTATGCTTTGGGGCTGTTTTTCTGCTAAGGGTACAGGACGACTTCACCGCATTGAGGGGCAAATGGATGGGGCCATGTACTGTAAAATCTTGGACGAGAACCTCCTTCCCTCAGCCAGAACACTGAAGATGGGTCATGGATGGGTCTTCCAGCATGAC
>NW_015549581.1:984973-985790 GCF_001515605.1 Sinocyclocheilus anshuiensis
CTGAAATCCTGCAGCGCCCGCAAGGTCCCCCTGCTCAAGAAGGCACATGTACAGGCCTGTTTAAAGTTTGCCAATGAACATCTAAATGAT
Organism: Sinocyclocheilus anshuiensis; assembly: GCF_001515605.1. Lineage (NCBI taxonomy): Eukaryota > Metazoa > Chordata > Actinopteri > Cypriniformes > Cyprinidae > Sinocyclocheilus > Sinocyclocheilus anshuiensis. The sequence continues at coordinate 985,064 of NW_015549581.1, forward strand.
TCAGAGAAGGCTTGGGAGAAAGTGGTCAGATGAGACCAAAATTGAGCTCTTTGGCATTAACTCGACCCGCTGTAAGGGAGAGAAATGACCCCATGAACACCATCCCTACTGTACATTCAAGTACGGATTTGGAAACATGTTTTGGAGCTGTTTTTCTGCTACGGGTACAGGACGACCACTGCAGTGAGGGGCCGATGGACGGGATCATGTACTTTAAAATCTTGGACGAGAACCTCCTTCCCTCAGCCAGAACACTGAAGATGTGTCATGGATGGGTCTTCCAGGCAACAAAGGCAACAAAGGAGTGGCTCAAGAAGAAGCACATTAAGGTCATGGAGTGGCCTAGCCAGTCTCCAGACCTCGATCCTATAGAAAATCTGTGGAGGGAGCTGAGAGGATTTAGAGAGGATCTGTAAAGAGGAGTTGATCAAAATCCCTCCTGAGATGTGTGCAAACCTGGTGACCAACTACAAAAAACGTCTTACCTCTGTGCTTGCCAAGAAGGGTTTCTGCACCAAGTACTAAGTCATGTTTTGCTTGGGGATCAAATACTTATTTCACTCACTCAAATGCAAATCAATTTCTAACCTTTATATGATGTGTTTTTTTCTGGATTTTTTGGTTGGTATTCTGTCTCTAAACGTTAAAATAAACCTACCATAAAAATTACAGACCCTTCATTTCTTTGTAAGTGGGCAAACTTACAAAATCAGCAGGGGATCAAATA
>NW_015549581.1:987894-992185 GCF_001515605.1 Sinocyclocheilus anshuiensis
AAAAACGTCTTACCTCTGTGCTTGCCAACAAGGGTTTCTGCACCGAGTACTTACACCAAGTACACCATTCTTATTTCACTCACTGAAATGCAAATAAATTTCTAACCTTTATATAATGTGTTTTTTTCTGGATTTTTTGGTTGGGACCCTTCATTTCTTTGTAAGTGGGCAAACTTACAAAATCAGCAGGGGATCAAATAAATATTTTCCCCACTGTATACAATGAATTTAGGCAACACTACATTATAGATACTACCAAACAAGAACACTCCCTGTCTCATTTGTCTGTAAAGTACTTTTTACACAATAAATAAACCAGTTCTAGTAATAAAATGTAATACAAATGAACATATGAGGCTAGTTTCGCATATCATTTTGGGCTCACAAACACAACACAAAGAGAAGAAGGACCACCAAGAGTCATTACGTCCAGCTGATCCAGATGCACAAGAGTGGTCACCTGCTGACACTTTCCCCATTTAAACTGCACAACTGTAAGGGGCATTATGGTAAACCTGGTGTCAGTTCTATTGCAGCAGGGCTCGGACTGAGGAAGCAGCAATGCATGAATATAATTAGAAAGAATATGAAAAGGAAAGAGTTCGTCTGTGGAAATATGCAGGATTTAACTCACAGAAACTCACTGCATTAGTGTTCAGAACATATAGAGCACACAAATAATACTTCCCACTTCCCCTGGAGTAGCTTAGGGATAAAGAAATGGTTCACGTATGAAATGAAAATCCTTGTTAACTCACCATCATGTCATTCTAAACTCATAGAACTTTTCCAAATTCAAACTAATTGCAACCGAGATTTGGAAGCAACAACGGTCTGGAAGCATTTCAGTGCACAACAATTTAACGCTCGCCTGTTTCTCACACAAAGCTAATGCAATGTGTCAAATAGATCACTATTTGGTGATTTTTTTGCTTCTGGTCATCTTCATAAAATATTTTATAAACATCCACTAAAATTTTTAATTCATTGAGAAGAAACAGATCAGAAACTAGAGAATCAACAGCTTTAGACAAAAACAAATACAAGAAGTCACTGTGCGTTAGTGAAACTGTAGAAAATCAAGTGGCTTCGTGGTTTGTATAGACAGTAACCCATATAATCAGTACATCTCGAGAGTATTTCAGAGTTGTTATATCTAATAAGCTTTAATCCTGTTATGCTAACAGATCTTTTACATCACATTAGTGGCACTATGCTGTCATGTTCTCCATTTATACTCGAAGTAAATTATCAGCGCTCTCAGCAGAGTATATCTCATCAATAAAATTACTGACGAAAAAGTCAGCAGATGAAGAGTTTTTTGGATATATCAATGATAACAAAGCTATTCTAAATTTTTTTTGTTAAATGAAATCAAGCTGAAAAAAAATATAAACATTAGATGAAAAACTTGCCTGAAATATTTGAAGTACTAAAATTACTAAAATAAACTGATATAAAAATAAATTTATATAAATAAATCTAAATAGACGTGACAGATACCGGAAGTGAGAGAAAAGTGTTTATTACGTTTGAAATATGGATATTTTTCTTACAAAAATGCATAGATTCACTACAGAAGGCCTTTATTCACCCCCCGGAGCCATGTGAGGCATGTTTTATTATGAATGCGCGCTCTTTATTTGACGACTTGTGGACTGTTCAACTGCAACACCCGCTGACTGCAATGATAGAGCTTGGAATAGCCAGGACAATTTTTAATATAACTCCGACTGGATTCGTCTGAAAGAAGAAAGTCATATACACCTAGGATGCTTCGAGGGTGAGTAAAACACAAGCCAATTTTCATTTTTGGGTGAACTAACCCTTTAATGCGCTGTTATTGTAAAAATGTGACACACTATCCTAAACAGTATCAAAAACACAGAAACTTAATGAAGTTTCTTCCAGAAAACATCTAATGCACTCTTAAAAAATAAAGGTGCTTAAAAGGTTCTTCACAGTGATGCCATAGAACCATTCTTGGTTCCACAAAGAACAATTCAGTCAAAGGTTATTTAAATAACCATCTCTTTCTTTCCTTTTTATAATCTGAAGAACCTTCTTTTGCCACAAAGAACCTTTTCTGAAACAGAAAGGTTCTGCAGATGTTAAAGGTTCTTTATGGAAACATTTAGATAAAAAAGGTTCTTCTTCGGCATCGTGAAGCACCTTTATTTTTAAGAGTGTAGCTCAATGCTCACTGTTTACTAGTGTTATTTTAAGATGTTAAAGCTGTTGTTTGTTACAATTAATAAATGTTTATACATAAACAAAAAATTTTAATGTTTGGTCTCGTCATTTTGGACATTACCCTCAACAATGTACAATTTTCATTGATTAAAATATGCTATTATATATTAAAATGATATACTATTTCAATCAGTGTAAAATGGAAAAAAAAAAAAAACATGAATATAATATGTCATTTTAAAGGACTTTCATTAAAAAAGTAAATGAAAATGACAAAAAAGTCCAAATTAAAACTGCAATTGTGGCCTTTGACCCCAGTGGTCACAGAATGAGGCGTCTCTGAATCTCTTTATCAAAAACACACATGCAGTAATTCCCAGTCTGTGACCTTTCCTTCCCGCTGACTCATACGACCGGCCCAAGACTGGATAGATGCGGGACTTCCTGCATGTGTGCATGTCAGGGTCTGTACCGCTGGGAAGTTAATTGCGGTTGGTTTTTCAGTCAGCCCTGGACAGCTGTGAAGAGAGCTGCGGCAGTTGTACCGCGGTCAACAAGCGTTTAGAGTTAGCGATGAATAAAAGATGGCAGGAAGGCGGCTTTACGATATGTTAATGCATTATGAGCACGAAGAGTCTCCCCAATGCTGTCAGTCAGATATAAGATCCTTCTGTCAGGTTAACAAGCCGCCCCATGAAATATGCATGACAGGTTACCCCACTCCTCCTCCTCTGCCCGCGGTTCATGCTACGACCAAGCCCACTGACAGAAGAGCATGAAGCGAGAGGAGGGTAAAGACTCGTTGTCAACCGTTTTAATTCCAAACATCTGTGTGATTTCAAGATAAATTACTAGAATATTCGACAAAACGTCAGTCCTCAAGAAACAACATGACTCATGATCTTAACGGCCATCAAATGAATGGTCAGGTACAACAAAACAAAAAAATATTATCTTAAAACAAGGGCTGGATCTGAAAGGAAGGATGGCACATTTAAAACTGGATTTAGCAAATGAGCTTGGCTTGTGAATATTAAAGGATCAGTTCACCTAAAAAAAAAAAATTTGATGTTAATTTAGTCACCATCAGCCCATCCATGATGAGCCGCGCATACATCATGAGCGTGGTAGGACTGATATAATAATGCAATTTTTGAGTGAGTTAGTGTGGTGACGTTTCCCCAGTAGGTCTACTTGATTTGCCCAATTTTTTATAACTGATGTTATAGCACATCAAAATTATATACACATTTACAGCGGGTAAAATAAGTATTGAACACGTCACCATTTTCCTAAGTAAATATATTTCTAAAGGTGCTGTTGACTTGAAATTTTCCCCAGATGTTGGTAACAACAACCCAAGTAATCCAAAAAAAACAAATTAGTTCAGAAGTTATGTGTAATAAAATGGAATAACACAGGGAAAAAGTATTGAACTACTGAAATGTATTTAATACTTTGTACAAAAGCCTTTGTTGGTAATGACAGCTTCAAGACGCCTGTATGGAGAAACTAGTCGCATGCATTGTTCAGGTGTGATTTTGACCCATTCTTCTACAGAGTCTTCAAATCTTGAGGGTTCTGTGGGCCTCTTCTATGAGCTCTGATCTTTAGTTCTTATTTTCTATTGGATTCAAGTCAGGTGACTGGCTGGGCCATTCTAGCAGCTTTATTTTCTTTCTCTGAAACCAATCGAGAGATTCCTTGGCTGTGTTTGGGATCATTGTCTTGCTGAAATGTCCACCCTTATTTCATCTTCATCATCTTGGTACTGTAGGTGTTGGGACTGAACCAGCTAATATTAATTTCCACTGACAAGTGGCAGGATTGCTTTCCAATTACTGATAGATTTCAGCTGGTGTCTTGGCTTTCCATGCCTTTTTGCACCTCCCTTGCTTCATGTGTTCAATACTATTTCCCTGTATCATTCCATTTTATTACACATAACTTAATTTCTGAACTTATTTATTTTATTTACTTTGTATGTATGTTACCGACATCTGGTGAATATTTCAAGTCAACAGCACCTTTAGAAATATATTTAGGCCTACTTAGAAAAATGGTGACGTGTTCAATACTTATTTTACCCGCTGTATAT
>NW_015549581.1:994638-998378 GCF_001515605.1 Sinocyclocheilus anshuiensis
GGTAAAATAAGTATTGAACACGTCACCATTTTTCTCAGTAAATATATTTCTAAAGGTGCTGTTGACTTGAAATTTTCCCCAGATGTTGGTAACAACAACCCAAGTAATCCAAAAAAAACAAATTAGTTCAGAAGTTATGTGTAATAAAATGGAATAACACAGGGAAAAAGTATTGAACTACTGAAATGTATTTAATACTTTGTACAAAAGCCTTTGTTGGTCATGACAGCTTCAAGACGCCTCCTGTATGGAGAAACTAGTCGCATGCATTGTTCAGGTGTGATTTTGACCCATTCTTCTACAGAGTCTTCAAATCTTGAGGGTTCTGTGGGCCTCTTCTATGAGCTCTGATCTTTAGTTCTTATTTTCTATTGGATTCAAGTCAGGTGACTGGCTGGGCCATTCTAGCAGCTTTATTTTCTTTCTCTGAAACCAATCGAGAGATTCCTTGGCTGTGTTTGGGATCATTGTCTTGCTGAAATGTCCACCCTTATTTCATCTTCATCATCTTGGTACTGTAGGTGTTGGGACTGAACCAGCTAATATTAATTTCCACTGACAAGTGGCAGGATTGCTTTCCAATTACTGATAGATTTCAGCTGGTGTCTTGGCTTTCCATGCCTTTTTGCACCTCCCTTGCTTCATGTGTTCAATACTATTTCCCTGTATCATTCCATTTTATTACACATAACTTAATTTCTGAACTTATTTATTTTATTTACTTTGTATGTATGTTACCGACATCTGGTGAATATTTCAAGTCAACAGCACCTTTAGAAATATATTTAGGCCTACTTAGAAAAATGGTGACGTGTTCAATACTTATTTTACCCGCTGTATATATATGTATATTTTGTTTACATCCTGGAAAAAAAATTATACACAAGAATTTTGTTTTTAGATTTTTTATGGAAGCCCGTTTCCGCCACTGAACAATAAATAAAAAAAAAAGGTAATTTCGACTTTTTATCTCACAATTGTGAGTTTACATTTTGCAATTATTTTATTCTCAGAATTGCATGATACAAACTAGGGATGGGCGATATCTTATCATTTGCGATATACCGGTAAAAATTCTCCTCACGATAAGAATTAGACTTCCCGCGATAATAACGTTAAAGTCTAGTTGTTGACATATTCCTGACAAGCTACGCAATATCACGTTCAAAATCGCAGGCGATTCATTCTGCACATGAAAATCGCATTCGATTATTTGCACAGCCCTAATATACAGTACTGTAAACTCTGAGGGGGAAAAATGACTGTTCTCAGAATTGCCACTTTTTATTTCACAATTCTGATAACTCGCAATTTTGTGTTATAAAGTCAGAATTACGAGATATAAACTCGCAATTCTGTGACAAAAATTCACAATAGTGAGATATAAACTTGGAATTCTGAGAAAAAAAGTCACAATAGCGAGATATAAACTCGCAATTCTTAGAAAAAAAAAGTCAGAATTCTGAGTTTATATCTCGCAAATTCTGACTTTATTTCTAAATGTGTGTGTGTGTGTGTGTGTGTGTGTGTGTGTGTGTGTGTGTGTGTGTATATATATATATATATATATACACACACACCGTATCAATATATTGTGCACCCCCACTTAAAACAGACAAGAGTATGCCCAGTTATAATGGTACAACCCTGCCAATTAAAAATGAAAGCAGCCTGGATGTGGCTGTCTTGTGCTGTTTTAACGTTCTGGTATTTCAAAACGCTGGATCAGTGAACTTAAATGAGAAAATGTCCATCAGGAGTGAAAACTGGATGAGGTGAGGAATAGTGAAAGGAAGAGAGAGCGAGAGGGAGAGAGGTGTGAGTCTTGTGATTTCTTAGCTGAAGGACATTTAGGCAGGTGAGAATGAAACTGTTGAGCCATGGACACACACCTACTGAGAATTACACACCGTTAACACTTGTCTTATGTGAGACAACCTACTTGTCTCTCTCGCGCGCACATAAACAAACAGAGGAACAAACACACAAGCATCTTTGCTTTGACGTTACAGATGAGCACAGGAGACTATAGACTGACTTGCTGTGTGTGCGCTTTCATTCACTGTCAAAATCCCCAACTTATGTCTTATTCTAGTCCAAAAATACAGTCTAAACAACTACAAAATACATTTCTGCTCAGAATGTCAATAAACAACAGCCATGACCAGCCTTTAAGTCAACATGGCAAGAAAAATGGCCAATTACCTTTTAATGCATTTTCCTGGACTATTAGTAAATAACTATTTTTTACCAATAGTAACTCTACTAATTTATAATAATTACAGCAACAATAATAGCAAATAAAGACAGATTTGAAAAGAAAAATGGTGTTATCATCATTGACATATAACATGGTATAAAATGTCCAGTTTTCACAGCACAATTAATCCCAATGGATAAAACCCTGCAAGACATTTTTTCCTCATAAATAATTCATATTACAGAAGTAAAATTAGTTTTTAATGATTTTTCCTGACTTAAGTAAAACCTCCCAGATTGGTTTTCAATGAGGAACCACACATGGTAAGTAAACATGACAGGTTCGAACCTGCAGCCTTTGGGTAACCAGAATAGATTTTTTCACCACAAGGCTACTTCTGAGTCATTGGATAGAGATCTCCCTCCTAAAACTTGAGGAGCAATTCAGACTAAATGTCACAAGTAAGAAACGTAACTACGGAAAGATAAATGGTGGTCAGAACTGCTTAGACTCAGATATCGGACTCAAAAATCTAACACATGCGGCAGTTTTGATGACTGCTTGACACAAAATGGATGACAGCTTCAAACGTCATTGATTCAGTCAAACATTCCCATTTATCAAACCGAATATGCAATGTCAGCTCTCAGCGACGTAACCTTCAAACCTTGTGGACTTTAATTCGATACAAAGCAGCGTATATGAAGTATCCGATGCGCAAACAAACTATTGAGTTTGGCAAAACATAGGAGCATTAGAACGGATAATACGCAGTCAACATATCGAAATTATTAAAAATGTTTCAAGCAGCAGTATCTGATTATTACGAACCGCACAGACGTGCACACACACACACACACACACACACACACACGGTCATGGTGTCAGCACACACTGAGATGCGCGGTGGTTCTGACTGTGCCCGTAGGGGGAGATCAGTTCCGGTAAGTGGGTTACGACGGTCCTTTCCAGACAGCGGCACAGCAAGCAGCTAAATGATCAAACAGAGGAGGATTTGCCTCCTGTTCAGGGGGATTGGTAAGTGGAACAGCGCCGTGAAACATATAATACAATTAGTCTGGAAACTTCCTTCCCCTAGGTCAAAAGGATTACGTCAGGTTTTTGTCAGGTTTGAGCCATATTAGTAAAGTAGTATTAAAATGCGGTATTAACATACTAGTATATAAAATAGAAGCATTTATACTATATCACACATAGTACGACTATTTAGAATATAACATACTAAATGTATTATATTTTTTATATAATTAAGTAATATATTATGATAACATTATATATCACTATATCTTTTTATATTATATAGGCTAGTAGTTCTCTTACTAAATTTCTATTGTTCTAATATATTAAAATTTTTTGATTTAATGATTTTATATATTTTGTACTATGTTGCTATATTATATACTATAGTATATATAGTGCAACTATATATAATAACATTAAATACATAAATACAAATGAAAATATATTAAATATATTAAAACAAATAGTTTATTATAAATATTCTAATAAAATATTCTGT
>NW_015549581.1:998432-1004874 GCF_001515605.1 Sinocyclocheilus anshuiensis
ATATATATATATATATATAAAATGTATATGAATATATTTTACTACAATATTATAAATATTAGAATTTATATATTTACTATGTTAATATAGTACATATTTTGTACTGTTGCTACTTGTTCGTGCTATTATTATTAATTTGCTTTCTTAGTATATTTATATATATATTTAATATATTATAAAGTTGCAATATATATTTACTATATATGTTGCTATAATCTATACTATGTTTCGTGCAACTATACAGTATATTACAACATATTCAACATATAAATAAAAATATAAATACATTAAAACAATATAAATATTATAAGAACTTCTACTAGTATATGATATAACAACATGTAGAATATTATAATACAATTATATATAACATTAAATATATAACTATAAATAAGATAATAAAACATAAGTATTATGGTAACATATACTGTTAAAATAGTAAATAGAGGTTACACTGATTCCATGTTTTTATTTCTATTTTGATTTTTTAAAGAAACTATGAGAATTGAGACACAAAATGATGGTGAGAACAATTGAGATAATGGTAAGATGCGAAAAGTCACAAACTCAGGTCCCATGTGCAAAAACACCAAATCACATGCTTTATACTCCATGCCATTTTTACACATCCAAATTGCAATTTTGCTTTTTTTTCCCACTGCTTGATTATTGGGGAGCAAAAGGCCTCACCGTGTGGTCAGTGCTATTGACACCCAATGCAAAAAAGTCACTGTTTAAATTAATGCAAATAAAAGATTTTCTGCAGGACATTTTATAGCATGTAAGGGGAGAGCAAGAGATAAAGAAAGAGAGAGCAACGAGACTTTTAGGGCAACGCCTCCAGCTTTCATTTTAATTAGTTTGATTGTGCATTAAATCATCAGATCCTGAAATAATAAGAGAACTGCACCTTTCCTCTCTTTCATCACCATCCTAAGGGTTGTTCCAGAAAAATATGTGCCACAATAAAACTGACCTGTATAGATGGACTAAATTTATACCTTGTATTTAGCAAGACATTTCAGGACGTTTCTCTTAGTTAAAGACCCAGGGAGGGTGCCTGGATCCATGGCTGCTGATGTGCATTTGATCTAATCTGAGTTCTGCGACTAGCATAGTGTTTTACAGGCTGAAGTCGTAGCATCCGATCCATCATGGGCCAAGGAGGGCTGCCCGCTGGCTGGACGATACGTCAAGCAAACACCCCAATGATTCTTTAGTGACTGATGCCAGTGTTCAAGGGTTTGTGTAACTGGAGGTAGATGAGATGAGCACTACTACTAGGGATCAAACCAGCAACATTTGTGTAAGCAGCCTGTATCCTCACTACTGAGCTACTATCTGTGTCACTCAGATTCACAGCACATGCTCCTGGGCGTTTAACAGCACAGAGAGATAGAGAGATTCACTTACTACTTGTATGTCTCTGAGCGGATGTACTCAAAGACATGAGAGACACCCAACTGGAACTGGTCTGCGATGGGAGTCACCCAGGAGTTATTCTCAGCCTTAAACACCTGTTTTGGGCCTGTCAGGTCCAGGTTACCTATAGACAGAAAGAGAGAGGAGAATTTGAGATTTACGTAAAGGGAAGGACGGAGCAAGTAAGATCAGACAAGGAGAGGAGGGGAGGGGAGATGAAATGAGCAAAGAGAAGAGATGATGAGAATGAAAAGACTAGATAGAAGAAAAGACAATGAGATGACATGATGGAAACATGAGAGAAGACCAGATGAGTAAAGAAAAAAAACTGAGAACAGACCAGATCAGACAAAATAAAAAGAAGCCACGAGAAAAGACAAATGAGATGAGAAAAGAAAAGAGACATGGGAAGAAAGAGATAAGACTAGGTAAGACATGGAAGATCAAATAAGAAGAAACAAGACAAAACAACAGACAAGAAGACAAAAGGTTAGACATTAAGAGATCAGATAAGATGAGATGAAATTAAAACTGAGAAAAAAATGAGACAAAACAAGAAACAAGACATAAGATAGAAGAGAAGAGACCAGATGAGATGAGATTAGATGAGAGAAAAGACAACAAAAAGACGACAAAACAAGAAACTAGAAGAGACTACATGAGAGGAGAACTGAAGAGACCAGATTAAACAAAATGTGATAAAATGAGACAAAACATAAATAAACAAGATAAAAAAGAGAAGAGACTAAATAAAAAAATAAAATAAACAAGAGAGAAGAGACCAGATGAGATGAGATGAGATGAGATGAAATAAAAAATAGAGACAAAATAAGAAACAAGACATAAGAGAAAAGAGACCAGATCAGATGAGAGAAAATAAATGAGACAAAATAAGAAACAAGAAGAGACCAGATTAGATGAGATGAGTCTTAAAGAGACCAGATGATATTATATGAAATTAAACGAGAGAAAAGAAACAAGACATGAGAGAAGAAACCCAATGAGATGAAATTAGATGAGAATAAAATGACAAAACAAGAAGAATCGAAAGAAGAGTAAAGAAAATGAACTTGCAAGAGAAAAGATGAGAAAAGGTGAGACAAAAGAAAGAAATCAACACAATAAAAGGGAAGAGACACATGAGAAAAGAGAAGCAAGAATAGAGAAGCGAGAAAAGAGAAGAGAAGAGAAGAGAAGAGAAGAGAAGAGAAGAGAAGAGACCACATGAGACAAGAGAGAAAAGAAACAAGATGAAAAAGAGAAGATACTAGAAAATAAACTAAATCAGACAACAGAACAGACAACAAGAGGACAAGAAGAGAAGAGACGAAAGAAGAAAAGAGACGAGACGAGAAGAGAAGAGATGACGCGCGACGACATAAGACCAGAGGAGAACCAGTTCACAGTGTGCAGATGAAACAGTACAGGTCAAAGTGCTAATGTGGCTCATCTCAGCTCACAAGGGGGCTAATTAAATAGTTTCTGATTAGCAAGTGTTGAGCAGCCTGTCAAAGAGGGGGTGAAATTAAACATGGACCCCAGCACACAATGACACACCTCACAAACGCAGTCAGACACGACCGCTAGTGTAAATCAACCCTGAACCTACAAGACCTAGACGACAGACCTAAATCTACAACTATTTCAGATCTCAGCGCTCAACCAGACATCTGCTTGCTTCAGTTCCACCCTCCTCTTCCTCTTTTCATATAACAGTTTAAAGCATCAGCTTTACACGAGATATTCTGAATGGTAAAGACTGTCTATCTGTCCTCTTTGCACACTCTCGTTCACATCCTTCTCTTTTTTTCTCCTCCTCTCTTTTTCCCTTCCTGCTCTTGGCATGTGTGCTTGGTTGCTCCTTGTTAGCCAGGCTCTTCTCTCTCACACATATACACGGCGGCGGTGGTCTTAACGAGGCCGGTCTGTGGAGTGGGATTACAGGGACATGACAGAGGGGTCCTAATAAGCTACACACAGGAAGAGTCTCCCCTACAGAGTGCACAGGACAAAGACCTGCTGACCGGAGCGTTCACACACACCTAGAACGCCAGTAAACAACTGGCAATTGCTAAAACACTACATTATAACTCATGAAACTAAAATTTGAAAACAATATGAGCGCTGTTTGCCCATGCAAAACTCTCAGTCATGGTGCTAGTGAGTGGTTGAGGGCATTGCTATGCGCTTGCTAAACAGTTCTGAGAAGTTTTTGAAGTGTTGCAATTAGGTTGTTAGTATACAATCCATGATCATACAAGCATCAACAATTTCTATACAATTTTTCCCAATAGGAAAAAAATAAAAAATTAGTTGGGAACTCACGCAACAGGCTGAAATTGCACCATAAACACACACTCATTGTGCAGGGCCACTGATTTTGTATAGAAGGACATTTATATGACACTTGAGGTGAGTCTTGACAAAATGCTGGAATACTGGTACACCAGAATCATAGATTAAATTGTTGGAATGGAACATGACAGGAGAAAAACTACTGTCAGAAGGGCAGTCAGTACTGTATGTGTGTGTGTGTGTGTGGTTTTCCCAAAGTGAAGGCACTCAGGTAGAGAGGAGTTCAACCTCGGTTGACCCCAGCAGTATCACTCTGTGGGTCAGTGAGGTGTGATCCAACCCAGAGCCAAATCTGTAGCCAATTAGAGTGCAAGGCTGTGCCTGGTGTGTAATGTGTGGATTTTTTGGGAGCCTGGGTGTGTATAGTTTGCATTCCTTTCAACCAATCATTGCCCTTTTGTTTTAAGGTCAGGCTTTGATTGGCTGATAGGATTATATAAAGGATGTTGATCCAGGAATGTGCTGAGCATAAGTTCATGTCTTACCAAGTTCAGGAGGCAGAACAGTGAGTCTGTTCCCTTGAATGTGAAGTTCCTTCAGCTGAGCCAGATCTCCAATCTCTTTGGGTAGAGATATGAGGTCATTGTCCCTCAAACTCAACTGAAAAGAAAGAGAAACTGTCAATATTTTAAAAAGTTTTTTTTCGATATGTATTGAATACAATATAAAATCAAAATAATCAACACTATAAAAAAAATTCTGTTAAATTTACGGTAAAAAAACGGCAGCTGTGGTTGCCAGAATTTTACCGTAAAAAATACAGTAGCAGTGTTTTAGGTTTTACGGGTTTAACTTAAATTTACAGTTAAATACCGTAATTTCATTAACTGATATAATGATAATATACCAACCCACTGAAGTTTTGTACCTTTGTAAACACTGCACCAAAAGCAGGTGGTGATGAGAAAATCACTTGATGAACCAAAGCCTATCACAAGCAGCTTTTAAATATTAACATATATAGAAGGTGTACAGTGTCATTCCCACAAACACTAAACACCATCATGGTAACACATATGAAACTGAAATAATGCAATAAACATTAATTGAACAACATTAGATGTAACATATACCCCTAAGGTACACAACTGATAAGAAAAAACTAAGAAACATAGTTATTTCAACAAAAAAACATCAAATTTGAAATGTGACGCAGGGAATTCTGGGAATGTCAATTTACGGTTATTCACTGTAAATTATACAATCTTTTTCCCTTCCAAAAACGGTATACTACTGTAAAATTACATGTAATGTCCAATACAGTTTTTCACAGTATATAGTAGGGGAACTTACCATTAACCATTTAACAGGTTTTTACTGTAGCATTTTTGCAGTCTTTTACAGTTAAATTCACAGTCCTTTTTTACAGTGAATCATTTAATTTCTTAATAAATGTCTGTGGCCTTATCAAGCATTATTTATTCATGCATGTGACTAAAAAAATACAAATATAATTAAAAAATAAGTTCATAACCTTTCATCAATTTTTGTCATATTTAAAATAACAAAATATAATAAAATATATAATAACATTTATAATAAATTTCATCTATGATCCAATAATCAATCTTATTTACTTACTTATTAATTCTGCCTATTACTCTGTTACTCCTATTTTCCAATGTTCTTACTAATCTTATTACTCTAAATAAATGTCCCTTGTCTTATTCATTTATATATGATAAACAGAGAGTGATTTATATATTCATGTGACTCTACAAACAAAATAAATAAATACATTTTATAATCAAATTTTATTTCATATTTTCAAAATGTAATAAATATTTAATCTTTCATCAATTCAACATGGATAAAATCAAGCCCCTAAATTATATTTCACTGAATATTCAGTTTTACGGTTTTAAGCTAAATGTATTGCAAACATTGTTTCATTATATTTTTAAAAGAAATATTGCAACATGGTTTTCATAAACACAGAAAATAACTTCAACTCTAAATGTTCAACTCTAAAAACAAGCAAGCACAGCATCTACAGTAAAACAATTACATTAGAAGTCTTCAGGGCAACCTGTGGGGTATAAAAGCAGAGATGTGCAACTTTTTAGTCTTGCTGCTATACTTTCCTAGAGCAATTTCTTGTCCCATAGACTTCCATTGCAAATGCATTACTGTACATGTGATTTTTGATTGCTTTTACAAACTGTGGGGCAAGTCGAAATAACTTTCGGTGGTTACTGACAGCATCTCATAACACTTGCATTCTAAAAATCACGGCTGTAATTACACCTATATTTCAATGCAACACCAAACCAAAATAGTTGAATATTATTTTCAAGTTCAAAGTTGTAATTATCAGCTGTTTTATGTATCTGTGACCCTGCATTGAGTCTGATCTTAGCGAGCACAGGGGTGAAGATCAGCCTCTAAATCACCTCTCACCGCATCTGATAAAGAACACACGCTGCGGAGAACAAATCCAACACACACGGCACAGAGTGCCACAAAAGCAATTGATTTCAGAGGGAATTTAGATAAATTACTCACTATCTGTAGCTTGGCCAGCTTGCCGATGTCTGGGGGCAAAATCTCAAAATCGTTGTCACTGAGATAGAGCGCACGGAGGGTGGCTGAAATGAGAGAGAGAAGAGTGTGTGTGTGTGTGTGTGTGTGTGTGTGTGTGTGTGTGTGTGTGTGTGTGTGTGTG
>NW_015549581.1:1006002-1064047 GCF_001515605.1 Sinocyclocheilus anshuiensis
TGTGTGTGTGTGTGTGGGTGTGTGTGTGTGTGTGTGTGTGTGTGTGAGAGAGAAGTATTGCAAACACTGATCAATAGAAACGGTCATCTCTGATTGATACAGCATGGCTGCAATATTACACTCAAGTACACATGCAATATCAACAGATCGACAAATAGCATCAAATACACACTCACACTGTGTAGTTGAGCACCACATGGGCAAACACATTAAAGCAGTAAACAATTAAATAAAATAAAAAAACCTACACAAAATAGGGCCACAACTAATATGTATTTTGATCATCTGGGATTTTGGGTGGGGATTTTTAAAAAGCCCCACCAACTTCCTGTCCATTCAGTGTTCTGATTGGTTAAAGCAACAGCAAAAGCCAATCATATCCATTTCAACTTGCTTTAGAAGTCAATATCACAGCTGATATGACAGCCACTCCTAACAGCAGTGATAAATGGAGGTTTGGGAGCGTGTGTATGAGTGTGTGTGTGTGGTTAGAGATCAGAGACCTTGATTAATGTTAAGATGGTGCTTTCATTATGTGGCTGCCATTAAAATAACAGGTTATTAGAGCCCATCACTGCTCATCAGTGTCCTCTGACGGGACCAGCTGATTGGACTGATGAGGATTATGATGATAATGATGAAGATGAAGTTAACGGTTATTTTGTTTGCATATTGTTAGTAGGTTGTCTGCTTCTCATTGCAGTTTATTCTGCCAAAGAACCAGCGCCTGAAATGCAAGCGACCACAGTTCGTTCTTGTTTAAGTGGGTAAATCTGAAATCAATAATCCCACAACAATAAACAAATGGAAATTAGTGGAAAATTTGTGACTTTGTGGTCAGTTTCAGGCTGTCTAAAAAGTAATCAAGCACCGACACAAAACCCACTATGACAAAAGTTTAACTCAACAGACATTTTGGTAATGCCACTTACTTTCCTTATATTTAAATAAGGAAAGACTGAAATCTCCAAAAATGTTCCGTCAACATTTTGTTTTTTATATATCTAATCATCAATAAATTCTTACTGAAATACCATAATGCATATTGCTTCATTAGACCAAAACAAACAACAATAAAAAGGCTAGGAAGTGCAACTGATTTATTTTTTAAAAATTTGATAATTTAGTTAGAATAACAGACTGGAAGCTCTAAAAGGAGGGTGGCGCTTGAAATCATTGTTCTTCCTCTGTTAACTATGGTTACCTGCAAAGAAACATGTGCAGCTAGACATTTAACATTTATTTTTAGGATTCTAAGTTTGATGAATAGAAGTTTGAAATAACAGCATTTATTTCAAATAGAAATATTTTGTAACATTATAAAAGTCTTTACTGTCTCTTTTTTTTTTTAATCAATTTAAAGCATGCTTGCTGAATAAAAGTATTCATTTAATATCCTACTGACCCAAACGGTATTGTAATTTAATTCTGTAAATTAAAGAAAGTTTTAGGAATTTGAAAAATACAGTTTATGTTTTAATATAGGAAATATTCCAGTCACTAAAGCAAAAGCAGGACCATTTTTAAATCAAATTTTAACTCAGTTCAAATAAAAACCTGTGCACTCTGATATCCGTAAAATTGCTAACCAATCAGAACTGAGCTACATTTTTCAACTTTCTTCATTTTAGTACAGAATATGCAACATTCCATAAGTGGTCTTTAGTTTTGAATGATTAAAAATTACAGGTTATACCGGTAATGAATTGTGTGTGAGACTTACTGAGGTAAAAGAAATTCCCAGGCAGTGAGGACTCGTTCAGGTTGTTGTACGTCAGATCCAGAACCTCCAGCGCCGGAAGAGATCCAAATCCTCGCGGAAGAGTGCTCAACCTATTCATCCTACAAAACAATAAAACGCCATTTTAACCAAATCAACAGCTTCAAACACAAACTCAAACACACATCCACTCACATACACACACTTATAAAACACCTGTCAATTCTTGACACAGGGGAACCCATTGAAAATCCATAGCAGACTGACTCAGAGACATGAGACAGAGACAAGCAGTCCGCACAGATCCATCTCACTGATTATGATTGATATTTCAAACGCAGCACAGATTTATAACACAGCTCAACAGATATACTCACATTTATAACCTCAAAGTTAAATACAGAGGGGTCCAAAAGTCTGAGATCAATTGTGAAAGTGTGAAAGCATGCACTTTCATTTTGAATTTTACTAATTTAATTCAACATTTGAATTACAAATTATCAGCATAACCATTTGAGTTAAAAATCTAACTGAAAAAAAAAAATGCAAGAATATCTTGCTATTTGATTTGTCCCCCTTTGTTTTAATGAGTGAAACATTTCTTTCACTCATTAAAGCAAACAGATTTTGTTTTGTCATTTTATGTCTAAATTTGTGTTAAATTTATATAAATGAATACTTTTATTTAGGCCACAGTAAAAACATTTATAATGTTAAAAAATATTTAAATTTCAAATAAATGTTGTTCTTTTGAACTTCATAGTCATCAAAAGAATACTGAAAAAATGTCAGTTTCAACAAAATTTTAAAGCAGCACAACTGTTCTCAATATTAATAATAAGAAAGGTTTATTTAGCAACAAATTCACATATTAAAGTGATTTCTGAAGGATTTTGTGATGCTGAAAACTGGATACAAAACAGATATTTTAAATTGTATTATTTCACAATATTACTGTTTTACTGTATTTTTGATCAAATAAATGCATCCTTCAGACTTTCAAAATTAATACAAACTTTTGAACAGTAGTGTATATTTGAATCCCATATTTTCAATATGGTCTCAGACATTCACACAACACTGTTAATAACAAAATAACAAAAAGTTAATGTTCAGTTAGTTCACCAATATTAAAAATGTGTTTTGTCTGTAAATGTTAAAATCATATTCGCCCTTGAAAGGTAACAGATTAAATTTTGGCTGGAAAACTTCCGACAGAGAACATGGAATCTGAAATTAGAAGTGCTCAAGGTGCCCGACGACGCAGATAAAACAAGAGAGAGAGCAAGAGAGAGAAAAAGAGAGAGAGGGGCACCCAAATCAGATGCTGATTAACTCTTGCTTATTTAAGCGTCTGTCCTCCGTCTCTTTCTTTCTTTCTTTCTTTCTTTCAAATGACACTTGCTTGCCGTGAAGACTCTGAAACTTTGGCAACGGATTTCAAAGAAACAAACAAATTGATTCCACCACTTGTTTGTGAAGCAATTACCAGAGAAAGGGAATTGTTTTGACAAATGAGATCAGGATAACAGGCGGCCACATGCTCACACGCACATCCGCACATTTGAGTCAGGAGTAGCGGCCAGGAATACAACAAGCCGGCTTATGTTTTCAAGATTATGTGTAGAAATGGTGCGTCTGACAGCAAATCGATAAAAATGTGCGGCGTCAGACGCGGGGCAGATTGTGCCGTGCTTTAATCCTGTGTGACATTGTAGATGCTCCGCCCTTGGAGGAGAAGGAGAACCCTCGGGATTTGGGTGGGGCTCAGGTGGGCTCCGAACACCAGGGAATGACCAGATGACCAGGAATATAAAGAGTCAGAGAGGAAGAAGAACAAAGGAAGACAGCGGCGCTACTACTGTCAAGGCGAAAAAAGATGGTAAAGGAGAGGAGATGGAAGAAGAGACAAATCGAGATGAAGCAAGGGAAAAGTAAAGAAGACAACAAGAAGAGAAAAACAGTATCAGAAGAGATGAGAAAAGAAAAGATGAGACAAGAGGATATAAGAGGAGAAGAAACAAGAGGAAGGAAAGGGGGAGGAGTGAAAAAACGAAAAGATGCAAAGAGACGCCAAGAGAAGAAAGGTGACAAAAAAGACAAGACGACACAATAACTGAACAGACAAAATAAAACAAAACAAAAAAATGAGAAGAGAAGAGAAGAGAAGAGAAGAGAAGAGAAGAGAAGGAAAAAGGAGAGAAGTGAAAAAAGATGAAAAGATGAGAAGAGACCAGATATCAAGAGAAATGAGACAAGAAAAAAAGACAAGAGGTGAGATAAGAAAAGAAGAGACAAGAACAGAACAGACAAAACAAAATAAAGAGAAGAGAAGAGAAGAGAAGAGAAGAGAAGAGAAGAGAAGAGAAGAGAAGAGAAGAGAAGAGAAGAGAAGAGAAGAGAAGAGAAGAGAAGAGAAGAGAAGAGAAGAGAAGAGAAGAGAAGAGAAGAGAAGAGAAGAGAAGAGAAGAGAAGAGAAGAGAAGAGAAGAGAAGAGAAGAGAAGAGAAGAGAAGAGAAGAGAAGAGAAGAGAAGAGAAGAGAAGAGAAGAGAAGAGAAGAGAAGAGAAGAGAAGAGAAGAGAAGAGAAGAGAAGAGACGAGACGAGATGAAAAGGAAAAAGGGGAGAAGTGAAAAAAGATGAAAAGATGAGAAGAGACAAGATATTAAGAGAAATGAGACAAGAAAAAAAGACAAGAGGTGAGATAAGAAAAGAACAGACAAGAACAGAACAGAACAGAACAGACAAAACAAAATAAAGAGAAGAGAAGAGAAGAGAAGAGAAGAGAAGAGAAGAGAAGAGAAGAGAAGAGAACCAAGATGAAAAGATGAAAAGACACGAGACATCAAGAAAATAAAGACAAAAGTTGAGATAAGAAAAGAAAAGAAGAGACAAGACAAGACAAAACAAAATAGAATAAAAAAAAACATAAAAACAACACAAAACAAAACAAAAACAAAATGAAAATAAGGAGGGAAAAATAGACAAAACAAGTTGAAAAGAGATGAGAAAACAAGAGATGAGACATCAGACTAACCCAAGGTTGAGATGTTTAAGTTTCTGCATGCTACTGATCTGGGTTGGAAGCTCCTCAATCTGGTTATTGAACATGTTCAAAACTTCCAAGTTCTTCAGGTCTGCAATGTTTGGAGGCACAGCTAAAAAGAGAGAGAGATAGTGAGAGTAAATAAATTAATAAATTACTGAGAACAACTTCAGTTCTGCAGGTTTCATCAATCTCATCAATCAAAACATTTCAATTGACTGTATTCTAATCACCAAGGTAAAGCATTCCCAAACGAGCGACGAGGTCCAATGATCAGAGACTGAAGGTTTTCTGGTGACCTGCAGAGGTTTAACGACTAATTATCAGAGTCAGCGGATAGACGTCCCGTCTTTGATGGCTCAATTATGGGTCACTCCCCCAGCGAAAAATTTGACATTTTAATGATGGAGGCCTTAGCATAACGGATCAGCAGCACCCCTCCCGCAAGGCAATCCTGCCCCTTTCTGCTGTCGACAGAGATCGATGGGCCGAACAGGTGCTCTATCCGATTCCTGGCTGATCAATGGCCCCTCATTAAGGAGGAGGGGAGGTGGGAGAGGTTGACACAAACAGCATGACACAAATACCTCCAGAGAGATCAACGAGAGCTGCGCCGCCCCAGAAACGGAGGAACAAATGATTCAGCCGTCACGCAAACAATTCAAAACTACAACAACGAAACACAAACACGAAAGCACATGCTCTCACAGCACTCTTCAATAAACATTCACAAATAACAAATTCATTTGTGAAATAATAGTAAATAAAATTAATAGTAAAATAAAATAGTAAAATAAATGTATTACTAATACTTCTTATTCTAATTATTTCTAATTATTAATAAATGAATTTGCTTTTAGCAAATGTTTACTGCAAAGTGCAAAGCTGCAAAGCATATGCTAATATGACTAAATTAACTGTTTAATAATTATACAAGAATAAAAGCTGTTAACAATGTTATTATATAATTATAATAGTAATTATATAATATTATTATTATTGTTATTATCATCATCATCAATCATATATTTATAATATCAATTATACATTAATAATTAATAATATTATTATAATAATATTAAATATTATAATTTATTTAATAATAAACAATAACAATGAAAACCAATTACTAATATTATATACTCAATATATACATGCACTTGTTAATAACATATCTTATCAATAATAATATGAATATATAAATAATTTATTTAATAATAAACAAAAATAATGAAAAGATGTTACCAGTGTTATATACTCAACCGATTGTGTACATTCAGCACATGAATTTGTTAATTAAATACATAAATACTACTACTACTACAACTAATGATAATAATAATAATATTAATAATAATAATGTTAACAACAATAATAATAATAATGTATTAATTCATTCTAAACAATAATGATAATGAAAAGCCATTTTCAAATGTTATGTAATCAGTAGATCAAGTACATTCAAATAAGTGACTAATTGTTTGATATTATATTTATATGCAACTATTTGAATGGAACTTTGAATGCTATAACAGTGAAAGTGTTACAGAAATGTACATTATTCAACACAAAAAAGTTGTAACAAATTGTTGTGTCCTTGCTAGCTGAGCATGTTTCAGTCTGACCATCCAATTCACAAACTATCCTCTGACCTTTTCACCCATAAAAATACTTGAAACATACGATTTGTTTCCAAGTGTCTCAACGGAACTATAAACGCACCAAGAGACACTGCAGAACACTGAACCCTTCGCCCCATGTCAGGGTCCCTGTACTCTTCTCCAAATGACACACAAGATTGATCTCAGTTCCGCCTTCCCCATCCTTAAGACACACGCCTCCACCAGACATCTACACTTTATCATCTTAAACCACAGACTGGGCTCGAAAGCGCCACCGACTTTTTGCAACCACAAGTTGCGAGTACAAAATCTGCCTGTAAATACATTCTTTTAAATGTGTGTGCGCTTTTTTGGAGCCTTTAAAACAGGCAGAAAAGGCTGATGGTAATAGAACAAAGAATATACGCCTATACAGAGCAGAAAGGTTTGGCCCTCTCTCCTCTCCTCTTGGTCTCATTACCTGAGCTGCTGCCTGCCCAGGCCGAACAGCAGCCCTGCTTTACTCATGAGCCACTAATGAAAGGGTTGGAAATGTCACTGTAATTCTTGACTACCCTGAAAAGTTCAAAAGATGGCAGATTCCCTGTCTCTGCTCTTTAACCAGGCAGGATGAGAGAGCGGAGAGGAACAGAGAAGGGGAAAATGCAGAGTGGCGAGGAATAGACCAAAAAAACACACTCTATCTTCTATAGAGTGGAGTCCAGGAACAAACCGAAATTGTGCATTTTTTTTTTTAAGCCTTCAAAATTTTTAAAGGGATTAAAAACGTTTTTTGTTTTTTTTTACAAATAATTCATTTTAAAATTAAGAAGAAATATTTAGGATTTATATTCATGACTACACACATCAATTAAATTTAGAGTTTTAATAATATAATCATTTTTATAATATAATATTATTCATTTCTTAATATATATTTCACTTCACATTTATTTTAATTTATTTTTTAAAAGCAAAATACAAGCATTTTCCTTGTGGTCTCAGACTTTTGGACCCCACTGTGTATTCATACAGTTTCATTTTTCCCTCTTTATTTAAATCAGTAACAGACAAGCAGTGTGCTCCATAATGAAATCATTTCCTCATATTCAAATAATATAAATCGTATTAAACGGCTTTGAACATTACTTTAGACTATAATAACAATGTGATATTTTTATATATATATTCCATTTCACATTTATATTTATAGTACTTTTAATAATACATCAAAAGATTTACAATCAAGAAGTCAGAGGTGACTGTGCCAAAGGAAAAATCAGTGTCGGGGGGGAAGGTAATATATTATAATATAACATAATATAATATTTATAATAAGACAACATCAAAACAGAAGCATTTTACTAGTGACCTCATAAAGATTTTTTTCTCTTGTTTAAACCAGCTACAGTCAAGTGGTGTGACCCGTAACTGAAGGAGTCATTTCCTCATCTTCATATCTTATAAATCGTATTAAAAGGCTTTGATCATTACTACAGACGCTACCTGACAGATATGTGCATTATCACACCGGAATCTTCATGGAGATTAAGGGAAAAGATTCCTGCATAAACAAACAAATCCCCGACCAAACACTTCCTGTACAAATCAGATGAGAGTGAACATGGCTCAGAGCGGTTAACATGGACCCAAAGATTACGTGGGAGGGGAAAACAAGCCCCAAACTACACTGAAACACATATTTCTCCTAATAATAACTCTCTGAATAACTCTTAACTTATGCAGACTATCTTTAAACTCACATGTAAAAGAAAAAAGAAAGTGAATGTTCACAGATTGCAATGAAGATGTTACTAACTACTAATCTTCACTCTTTTTTACTAGGATACTTAAACGGAGCAGAATATAAAATCAAACAACCAGTGATCAGTAAGGGCAAGACAGCCATCTAGTGGAGTTAACCAGTTCTTTCAACAACCCTCATGAACCTGCAGTCTCAATACAATATTAAACTTGTAAAATTGTGAAATATAATGCAATAAACAATTAAATAAATTAACCGTTATAAAAGCATCTAAAATAAAGCAAGCAAACAAGACAAATATTATTTGATTTAAATTCAATAATTCTACAATTCTACTACCCTATAGTTTGCATATAAAAAAGTAACGGTTACACTTTACTTGAAGGGGTGTGCATAAGACTGACATGACACCTTCATAATCATACTTTTTTTACCTTGTACTTGGTTGTTTTCTAAATTGGATTTCGTATCTGAGATTCATGAAATAGCTTTTTCGACAATTATTTGCCTTCTAAGTAAATATCACAACCACTACCACTAACCCTAGGAAAAGCCATGCTATAAAACTTACAGAATGGTTTATCATTTCTCAAAGACGTATTGCATAAAGTTTGCATGTAAATATATGTGTGCAATATAATGAAATTAAAAGAAAAAATACAAAAAGACGTTTCTCTTGAGATATGAAGAACTTACCATTCAGCTTGTTGTGGCTCAGGACCAGTTGGGTTATGTTGGATAAAGTGACTACAAAACAAAAATAATGACACGTTTAGTTGATGATGTCATTGCATGATGACGTCAACGTGATGACGCCACCACTCATACACTGTCAATAGAGACAACTTACTATAACAGCCAATTGGTCACCGTGTAAACAAATAAGATTCATTACCCACACTTTAATTAACATCAACACAACATAAAACGTTAAACTAGTATAGTAACTCTGCAGACTCACATAGTCCAGGAATATCCAGCAGGTTTGATATCCCTCTGTCACACATGTCCACCTCCGGTAGGTTCTTGTCCCGACTCTCCTCCACTATCTTCTTCAGAGACTTTGACATTTTCTGCAAGAAAATATTAGCAAATACAAGACCCGAATCAAGAAGAATCTCTACGAAGAGAGTTTTGCCACTTTTGCCTCAAATAGTGGTTCACATCCAGTCATTACAAGCATATAAAGAACTCACTCAGTATTTACCTAACTGTACGGAAAATGCAGGGAAAACAGAAAACAAATATCCGAGCCCTCAGGGCAGTAAAACCAGATATTTTTGAAGCAGCACAGTCGCTCACACCCAACCGGAAGTTGATAGTATGTCTGTAAAAGTCTCGCATTCCTTCCATAAAAGGGTATTTCCGGGGTCCAGAGCAAGGAAAAGAATGTCAGACAGACTTCTGTTCCGCTGTCCAATCAGCTGCTAGAAAGTCGGCGGAATCGTTGAAATAAGGCACAGATATGTCCAATCAGAACGCGCTCCGCTGCAACAGTGCGTATCATTCGACCAATCAATGAAAATGTAGAGGAAACGTGTGGAAAAGCATTCTGCCAATGCGCTTTCAAATGTAACAGCCACCACAGTGATGTGTACATATGATGCAAAAATAAAGTTAGACTTGTTTCTGGTTAAATACTAGCTTTTAACCTGTTTGATTACAACAATAATTTACTTGTAATATTATAGGAAATTGTATAGGCGCCTACAGACATTGAAGTATTGAACTAGTTCTGATTGTAAGTGTTAATCTTTAATTATTTTAACATTGGCTCCAGACGTTTTTAATCAGTTTTTATTTAGTTCTTCCCCTTGGATTCTTAATACTGCAGATCTCTGTCATGAAACTAAAAATCAATGATTTTTCTTCATGATAAAATAACCCAGTACAGTTCAAGGTATACGGTTTACATTTAATATAATGAATCCCAGTGTGCAGTCTTGCAGCCTGTTACAAACAGAATCAATGTCTTGTCAAAAATGAATGAATGTGGATTTTATGTTTGTCAGTAGCTACATTTAAAAAAATATATAATATAATTAATATATATTATTTTTGTATAATATACAGTTAGTAAAATTATTTTATCCGTCTTCAGTATTCTGACATATAACCTGAATATGAGTAATTTTATTACCATAGCCTATTGGTTTATTACTATCATATATTATAATTATTATAAATAAAATATTTCACACCAAAAATACATTTATTTATTTATTTATTTTCAGTATAATGACAATTACTAAAATAGCCTAAAACTGAAATAAAAAATTACTTTACATATTTTTAAACATGTTTAAAACAATAACCAATTAAAATAGTAAAAACACACAACAAGTTACTAAAACGTTAACTAAAATTAAAATGGAATTCAAAATGTTAAACAAAATTATAATATCTCAGTTACACTAAAATATCAATGGGTGTTATGCCTCTGTATGTTTTACTTGTGAGTTTTTTTAATGATTTTAAAATAATTAATTACATACAGTACATTAACATAAATGAACAACACCTTACAACCAATGCTACCAACATCCAGTGTGTATTTATGTAACTATATAAATATTAATTTATTTCATGTGACATTAGGGAATCCAGCAGCAGGTGTGGGCAGCTGTTGTCTACCACCCAGATCCCCAGCTATTACCTACCTTCAAAGGGAGACACATTGTTTAGACGTCTGCACAAGGTGGAAGAGCGATAGGAGTCTTCGCTGTCTCCTCCTTCTGGCATGGGGCAGAGGTACGGCGACACTTCTCTCTTCTCTTGGGTTCCTGTCGTCCCAGGTGGGACCATCCACAGACTGGATCTTGGTTCTTCCTTTGCCTGTCTCTCTCTGTCCGTGTCTGGTTCTCACAGGGTTGATCATTTCAATGGGGGACTGAAAAACAGTGGCTCTATTTATAGGCTTGATTATATTTGGTGAGTGGCAACAGATGCTTCAGCGTGGTTGAACTTTGCTTTGCAGAGCGGGAGTTCTGGATTCCAGGGCCAAGGCTTGTTTATGTTGTAAAATCTTTAACCAACACCCTCAGCCAGAAGCCAGTGGAGATCGGACAGTCAGACATGGCACGAGGGCACAGGGAGGTGTGTTTTATTACAATCTACATTAAGGAGCTGTAAGCACTTACACTTGCCCAAAGTGAGCGCTGAGAATGTATGAATGTGTGACTGTTCTGCTGTTTGATTTATGAGGTGTTCTCAAATGATGTGCCTGAGGAACTTACTGTACCACGAGTAGAGCAGACCTCCAGCATATTACTGAATTTGAGCTCTGGTTTTGTCTGGAATGATTGTGGATTTTATGGCTTGTCAATTGTTAGATTTACTGAGAACTAGAGAACATTGGTTGAAAATTGTAAATTTTATGTTAATTTACGCTACACTATTGAATATCAGCCATTTTGTTACCATAATGGATTTTTACCATGAAATATCACATTTGTTATCACATTAAAAATAAAATGACAATAAGTAAAACCAGTTATGAAATTTGTGTTGGCATATGTCCAAATCAGGGTTATAATTGTAGTTAACTAAAACGGAAAAGAAAAAATCATTACTTGAAATAAAATAAAAATAATATAATAAAACCAATTACTTCTGTTAGTTGCCAAGGCAACATTTCTCATTTTCATTTAGTTTAACTTGTACTAAATAACTAAAACTGAAATACAACAATAAATTATAAAAGTATCTATAATAGTACTAAAATAACACTGGTCCAAACATTTCATCTTAAACTCAAGTAAAAAACAGTTTTTATATATATAAAAACACTTCTTTTTTGATATTCTCTTATTTTTATCTGCGTTATTATAGGCAGAAAATATCAATTCCCCACTGCATCAGTAGTAAATGTTTCCAAGGTCAACACATTTTTATTACTCATAGCTTCTCATGAACTTTGACCCTGTTAAGTTACGGAAAAACCGTTATAAAATGATTGCGAAAATCGTGAGAAAGGCCTTAATACAGATGGTAATGTCTCAAAAGCTCTGTTTTTCTGTTGATCAGACTGCTGGGACCTCTTTTCCCAGACATTTCTTTGACATTGATGGGAGCATTTTGCAGAGTTTAGAAGAAAGAAATGAAATATTAGATGAAATGTTTGTTTGCTTTCTCTATATAGAAGCATTGCATGAAGAAAGCTGAAGCCTGTCTCCCTCTAAAGAGCAGACAGACCCATTAGCAATGTCCGATCTGCCGCACACAGCTTTTATCTCCCTCCGAATGTGCCATCTCTTTATTTTCACGCGTAGCCTCTGTCTGAGGATATCAGACAGATGAAAATATACTAAACACTTAAAAAAACAGCCAAACATTCACAGCTTTTGTATGGATATTGATTTGTGTAGTTGACACTGTTAGAGATACACACACTTCAAGAGACTTTTCCATTGAAAAATCCAGAGAAAAATCACAAAAGAGATCTTTTCAATGTCTTAATGATTTTATGACTGTCCCTCAAAAAAAGCCCTGACTTAAGAACAATAAAACTAGAACTTCATTAAACATCTTTATTTTCCAAAAAGGCATCAAAAATACATACATAAATTCATTCTTTACACAATAATCTACAAATAATGGTTCATATTGTATTATTTATGTGACTGTTTACATGATTGCAAAGTGTGTTCACAAGTTTCAGTGTGTGCGTGCGTGTGTATGTATGAATATTTATTTTTCAAATTTCTTCTCAGCTGCTCCAGGTGAGTCTGAACCCAGATGGGAGAACGGCAGACTGGGCTGAGAACTTCACAAACACAAGGTTTGAAGAAGCTCTGAAAGGAGCGATATTTGTCTCCTGCAAAAAAAGCAAAGAACAATTACATATCCATATACAGTATAATTTGAGTATATACACACTACTGTTCAAAGTAGTGTGGCTGGTAAGAATGTGGAATCTGACAAAGGCTGTATTTATTTGATCAAATATACAGTAAAATATTGTGAAATATTATTGCAATTTAAAATAACTCTTTTCTATTTGAATACATTTTAAAATGTCATTTATTCCTGTGATGCAAAGCTGAATTTTCAGCATCATTACTCCAGTCTTCAGTGTCACATGATCCTTCAGAAATCATTCTAATGTGCTGATTTGCTGCTCAAGAAACTTTTCTTATTATTATCAATGTTAAACAGCTGTGCTGCTTCGTATTTTTGAAAAAACTGATATACATTTTTCAGGATTCTCGGATGAATGGAAAGTTCAAAAGAACAGCATTTATTTGAAATAGAATGAAATAGAATCAATTTCATGTGTGTTTGCTGAATAAAAGTAATACATATGTAGAATATATAGTAATACAGATGCTAGGAGTGTAATTTTTTTCACACATACCGTTCCACAGTACGGCCCAACAACAGGTGAATTAGCATCCGGTCCATCATACAGCTTCAAGAAGTTGTTCTCACAGTCTCCTGGATCATCAATGCTGATCTGGTTGAATGTGACCGTCACCACTCTGCCGCTAGGAGCCCTAATTCCCCACTCACAGGAAGTGCCGTTGGCATAAGTGCCAGGGTAGTTTGGACTGGCGAAAGAGCCGTGGTCTCCATATAACACACCACCACAACCTGGACACACAAAAGAAACGCAATTAGGACTCGCATAAAACCTTTAGCAGTGTTGGACTGTCTGCGGCAATCGTAATATAACAAGCGTTTGTGTTTACCCTGTGGAGAGGAAGTCCAGGTGATCTCAAAGCCGTTACGGGCTGTAGTAAAGTCACTCTTGAAATATAGGAAGAGCTGGTTGCTTCCTGGGAAGACAGGATTGGGCAGTGTGCTTCCACAGTACTTCCCTAACAGAGGCGATGTGGCAGTACTGCCGTTTCTGACCTACATCAGCAGAAATAAACGTACATTAAACAGCTACATTATCATCATCACAACATAGTACCATACTATTATTACCATACTTCTAGTATTTCTGCTGTATGTATGCAATACTCGGATCTGCATCTGCATTTACCCAAATGTGTGGCAAAGGAGTATACTGCACTGGGTACTACCGGTATATCCCATAATGCAATATACTCGCCTTGACACCTAATTACCAATGTGACATTGACAAGCTGAAGTAATATTGGCTATGATTCAAAAAAAATAAAAATAAAATTAACCAATTGTTTTGTTTTGGGCAGTTTTTATTTATTTATTTATTTTTTATATTATTTGTGTAAAACAAAAACTGGGCACAGCTGAATTAAACATGAACGTAATTAGGTCATGTCAATGTTATGTTAATTTTATTTACAGGTTATTATAGTATTTATTGATATTTTGAATTAGCTTTTATTTTTATATTTGAAGTTTAATTTTAGTTTAAGGTTTAGTAATTTTTTTATTAGATTTTGTTCTTTAAACATTTCTATTTCGCTTTAATTTAGATTTATTTCAGTTTTTAGTCATTTTAGCACTTCAACACAAACTAATTTTAATTCTTATTCTACTTATTTACTAGGGGAGCATTTCAAATTTTCAAGTTTTCCTTTCAATATTTGTTATTGAAATTTTTTTTATTTCATTTCAGTTAACGAGAATTATTATAGTTTTCGTTTTAGTTTACAGTAACAATGTTAGATGATCAAGTCAAGTGACAATGTAGTATACTACTGCTTGAAATGTTTCGTTTTATTTATTCATTTGTTTGTTCGTTTTTTGTTTTTATTAGTATGTAGTATTTAGCGTATACTGCATTTTCATTCTATAAGTGTTTTCACATTTTTCTTCTCACTGCTGTTAATCTACACTGGATTATGTACCTTCAGATAATCCTGGGATAATTAGGATTGAAACGGTTATTACTGTTAACTAAAACATTTTGTTAATTAAAATAAAGCTGAAATGAAATAAAATACAAATATCGGATGTTTAAGCTGAAGCATTGAAATTACCAACAGAAAAGAAAAAACTAAAATGAAAACTATAATGGAACAAAAACTAAAACTGAAATAAAAACAAATAAAAAAAAATAATAAAAATGACAAAAGCACAAAAAATTAAACTTAAAATGTAAAAAAAAATCAGATTTTTTCTATTACTCAGGCTGTCCATAATTAAATCAGATATATTTGAAGACAGTGTTTTTGTCTCAAACCGCTCTCCATTCTGCTGTGCTTTCCCATTTTTTCTTCACATTGCTGTTAATCTGGTGGCAATTCAGTATGTTTATACTCACCTCAAGATAGTCGAAGTTGCAGGAAGGATGATTTTCCACATCAAAACTGGTGAAGAACAGAGAGATGGCGCTGTTCTGAGGGGCCTGCAGTACGACGCTGCATTCAAGACTATGAGGGTATATGTCAGGCCAGCCTGGGCTCTTCAGGTAACCGTATTCCTGTTCATACACCCTGCTGCAACCTGCAGATACATAATGTTCAGACATAATATAACCACACCAGCAAGAGTAAAACACTTCTAGTAATCATAGGGAAAGGACTCACCTGCCACCTGATATGTGAGGCTGAATCCATCGCCAGTCATGAAGACGTCTGATTTGAAGGTGATGTGCATGGTGCGGCCATAACTGTAGAAGTCTGGCACATGTGAGTCAGTGCCACAGAACTTATGAGCCTGTCCATAATCTCCCTGAGAGACAAAAATTCAAACAAAAATGGTAAAGACATTCTGCTGCCAAAATACAACTTGAAAGTTTTAAAGTGAAGATAGCAAACTTCATTAAACTTGAATATGTTGCTGTATGATAAATGGCAGTGGAAAGATAGATATAGTAGAAAACTATGTTTAAATAAGATGAAATAGTAAATCTAAAAATAATAATCATAAAAAATTACTTATATATATATATATATATATATATAATTTTTTTCCACAATATTTTAAATGCATATTTGAGATCAAGTGACAAATACAATAAGGTCGAGAAAATGCATACGACTGTTTGAAATGTTTAGTTGTTATTTAAAGAAAACAATAATAGGCAGTATTAATAAACAAATTTTATTCTGAATGGATTTTACTGCTATGTAAACAGTGCTTTGTTCTGCAATCCAGTGTAATCTTGGGACAATTAGGATTGTTATTATTGTTAACTAAAACTATTAAAAACATTTTGTTAATTAAAATAAAGATGAAATTAAATAAAATACAAATATTATATGTTTAAGCTGAAGCCTTGAAATTACTAACTGAAAAGAAATGAAAAACTATAATTGAACAAAAACTAAAACTGAAATGAAAAAAAAAAATAATAATAATAATAATAAAAATGACAAAAGCACAAAAAAATTAAATAAATAAATAAATTACATTTAAATAAATATTACATGTAAAATAAAAAATAACATTAAAAACTATGTCCACTATTAAATTGGATAGATTTGAAAACTGTGTTTTCGTCTAAATACGCTCTCCAAATGTATCCACATTTTCAAATTTATCCACTTAGCATTTTCAAATTTATCCATTTGGCAAAGTGTCTTCAAAAAGCTCTCATTTTGCTGGACTAGATCATTGTCTCATTGTAAATAGATTTAAAAAAAAGCAGACTAGCCTACCAAAATGATCAGCCATTGTGACCTGAGAGATTCTATATTGTTTGAGTTATTTGGTGAAGCTGTGGTCGGGCGATTGATTGAGTCTCACCACAGGGAAGTCTTTAAACTCCAGGAAGTTGCTGGTGCAGCTCTGGCTGGAGTCCAGATGAAACTGCTGAACAGACACTTTCACCACCTCCTGAGAAGGAGCATCCAGCACCCAGCGGCAAGAGGCGAACGGCGGGTAGGCGTTGGGGTAATATGGGGATGTGATGGTCTGAGATGATGCTGTGGCATTGAATGCTCCACCACAAAGACCTAAAGTATGGAAAAGCATTTTTCATGAGTGATTCAAACCTGCAGTGATAAAAGCATCAGGACATAAAGTTTAATCTTACTGTCCACTGTGCTATAGGTGGCAATGAAGCCACGGCGTTGAACAGTGCCGTCCGAGATGAAGTGCACAGTCAGGAAGTTACTGGCCGAGACGAAGGGGGCAGGTACTACATCTCCACAGAATGTGCCAACCAATGGATAACTAGCACTGTCACCATCATAGATCTGGAGATGGGTAAGATGTAAGTATAAAGATATAGAGTGTTCTGTGTTGGAAATGATGCTGCATTTTAATTTGTTATATTATATGTGACAGCTTTTACCTTGACATAATCATATCTGCAGAGGGTTCCAGTGGAGTCTTCGAGCTCAAAGGATGTGAATGTGAGGTTAATGCCTTTATTGACCTCCACTGCAATGGTCCACATACAGTCCATACGTGGCTCGTACTGACCATTCATGTCAATATCAGGAGAACCAAACGTTCCGGTAGAGGAAGAAGACAAGTAACCACCACAGCCCTGCTGAGGACCTGGAGCAAACCATGGATGAGGAGATAGAAAGAGAGAGTGAGAGAGATTTACAACAACTGTAGGATGTGCTTTCAAGAAACCACCTGCTAGAGGCAGTACAGTCCACAAAAGTGACAAAATGTGAGTTTTTGTCTTTTTGTCTTAGATTCAAATCCTAATGTAAAAGTTGTCCAAATGAACTATTACCAAATTTATTTCAAATAATAAAAAAGCAGATTAAATGTACTCATCTTGTTCTCAAGGCGTACACATTTTTGTTCAAACAAATATTCTTTGAATAAGAACGTCCTTCTGCATGATACCATGTCTCTGACTAAAAGTAAAGCTAAGCTAAAACTAAAAACTAACATTTAAGTTAATATTATATGATGTTAATATTACAATAATATATATATATATATATATATATATATATATATATCTCATTATATGCTGTTTTGCTGCTCAAAAAACAATTCTTAGTATTATCAATTTGGAAACGCTGTGCAAGGAAACCATAATGCGTTTTCCAGGATTCTTTGATAAATAGAAAGTTCAAAAGAACATAATTTATTTGAAATAAAAGTAACATTCTAAATGTCTTTTCTGTCACCTTTGATCAATTTAATGCATCCTTGCTGAATCAAAGTAATCTTACTGAGCCTAATCTATATAAAAACATATACATAGGCTACATATTCAATTTTGCCAGTCCAAGGGTGTCAGAACTGCCACTGGTCTTCCTTCAAAACAAATTGGTGCATGACACCCCTGCCTGTTTCTTTCCTGTCTCTCCTCTGCCTCCCCATCATTCATAACCTCCTCCTCTCTCTCCTCTCCATATAAATTGAAGTTAATATTATAAAGGTAATACAATTAAGATTACACTTAAAATGAATAAATACAGTTAATATATAGTTTTTTAATAAAAATTTAATTATAATGTAATGTCAAATTTCATTCAATGAATGAATTAAATGTATATATCTATATATATATATATATGTGTGTGTGTGTGTGTGTATCTCTGACTAAAAGTAAAAATGTATTAAAACTAAAAACTAACATGCAAGTCAATATTGTATGAAGTTAATATTATAATATATAAATATTTGTAATTATTATATTATTATATAACATTTATAAAAGTAAATAAAATTATAAGTAAAACATATTTTTATTATATTTATTATTTGTAAGTTAATATTATATTAGTTCATAAAAGTACACTTAAAATAAAGTTAATATAATATAGTTTTTAAATAAAAATCAATTAATGGAAAGTAAATTAAATAATGTAATGTTAAATTTCATTCAATAAATGAATTAAATGTATATAACTAGAAATACCGCGTTTATTTGCATATAAATTGTAGGACACTACAAAAGAATTAGGAGCACTTTAGTGGCTCTTCGACAGCACTGGCCAATAAAGACTTATGTCTTGTTTTCGGTCAGGGTCACTCTTGTGGTCTGAATGAGTTGTGCTGTTCTCAAAGAACAACAGTGGCGCTTGTAGGATGGGGCGGTTCACTCAACACCCCCCAGAGACGAGCTACAAAAGTGTTTACAACTCAGATCTTAAAGAGCCTGGTCATCCTGAAGTGACTGGTGCATCAGACGCTTTAAAGCACAAAGCTGTTACAAAGAACACTGTTTATGACCCCTGAACACTTTGTTCAGTCCTCAATGAGATCTTTGTCTTTGTGATTCACTATGAAATCCTCCACCCATTGTTCACACTATTCCAAAATGAGAACCATAAAGGAACAAGGTCAAAGTATCACACATCTTGATCTGTGAGCAACATGTCAGTTACAGTCTTTTGAATCAGATGATGAAAAAAAGGGAGAAGAATCATTTTTGGTTCCCCACAGAACCTTTCGGTGAACAGTTCTTAAAGGAACCATTTAAAATTCAAATTCTTCAAAAATTTAAAGAACCATTTTTCCACTGTGAAGAACCTTTTGTGGAATGGAAAGGTTCCATAAATGTCAAAGTTTCTTCATGGAACCAAACAGACCAATAAGGAGGCTGCAAGGAGGCTCATTGCTGATGTATGAGATGGAGAAACACTACCTAAAGTCTCACTGTAGGTTGCTCTCCAACCCTCTGCCGCAACCGATGAGTCTGTAACAAACTCGAGAAACAGGTGCTTGGATGAAGATCTGAGGTTGGGCGGTAGTTCACGTCCACAGAACTTCCCCACTAGTGGGGCCAGAGTGTTCTCTCCATCATACACCGCCACATAGTCATAGCGGCAGGTCGAGGAGGCTTCCAGACTGAAAGAGTTGAACCTATCGGACAGGAAAAAATACATACCGTTGATGATTACTATGGAAATATTGCAGAACAATCTAGTTTCTCAGAAAGTGATACCACTAATGGGAGAGGGGGGTTTCCCTGAAAGAAAGCCTCTAGGGACAAATTATGGGGGAAAGGGTTTCCTGTCTGGCATCAATACAAGATCTCAGTGGGGTTTACTGAACAAAGAAAAAGACAGATGATCAATACCAGAATGCTTTTCTCTCTGGTGGAACATAGCGGGCATGATGGATTCCTAGCAGGATTCAAGCTGTAAGGATTTCTACTTTTATTGTTGTTCTAATTTGGATCTGTGTAGACCAAAGAGAATGTGGTTGAGGACGAGGGTCCGTAAAGAAATGGTAGGTACGAAAGTTAAAAATCTGTAGAACATGAGACTTAGCAATCGATTTTATATGGTTTTATAATGTCAAAACTTGCCCTAAGACATTTCCTTGATTATGTATCGGCATTTATTAAAGGGATAGTTGATCCAAAAATGAAAATTCTGTCATTAATTACTCACCCTCATGTTGTTCCAAACCCTTAAGACCTTCGTTCATCTTTAGAACACAAATTAAGATATTTTTAATGAAATCCGAGAGCTCACCCTACATAGACAGCACAAAAAGTACTCTCATAGCTTCATAAAATTACGGTAGAACCACTGATTTCACATTGACTATTTTAACGATGTCCTTACTACCTTTCTGGGCCTTGAACTTGGTAGTTACGTTGCTGTCTATGCAGGGTCAGAGCTCTCGGATTTCACCACAAACATCTTAATTTGTGTTCTGAAGATGAATGAAGGTCTTACGGGTTTGGAAAGACATGATGGTGGGTAATTATTGACAGAATTTTCATTTTTGGATGAACTATCCCTTAAAAGTTTTAATGACCATTTTTGATCCTTAGAATGTGAATTGTAAATTTGTGAATTGGGACCAAGTTTTGAGTTCTGAAACTTACAAAATGTTTTTGTGTCTATGACAATATGTTTTCAAAACCTAAATAAAACGATTCCTAATGATATGACTTCTTCAAATCACTTAAATTGGATCAAACTCACTTGAGATTAATGACACGGTTGTCACGAACATATATGTAGTATGTGCAGTTGATGTTGTGATGGTAGTTGGTGATAGAATGAGATGGACTGCTGATTGTCCGAGAAGTACCATTAAACACACCACCGCATGCTGTTAAAAACACATGAACACACATATCGATATACAGGTGCATCTCAATAAATTAGAATGTCGTGGAAAAGTTCATTTATTTCAGTAATTCAACTCAAGAGTTGAATTACTGAAATAAATGAACTTTTCCACGACATTCTAATTTATTGAGATGCACCTGTACAGATGTACAGTAACATATACACAGTAATCATATAAACCAACATGTAGGGATGAAATTTATAGGAACAGCCCTAAATGTATTTAAATGTTTTGTTCATGTGCTTGAGGCTGACAGCTATTCTTTGAGAAATTTGGGCTGTCTTCCCATAGAGCACCAAGTCAAAGAGTACTTGACTGTGCATTTCTATTGTGCACCATTTACAGTGAATGAGTTTGTTTGTGGAAGTAACAGTGGAATCTGTTGCAAATGGAATTCTCTTGCATATTTGCATATTCTCCCAAATCCCCTCATATTGTTTGAAAAGTGCAGCGTCCTCTCATTCCAGTGATTCTGCTCATTCCATATTTCTGGGCTCAGTGAATCAGATGATAAACAGCCCACACTTACTCTAGCACACACTTACACTGAAGCCACACCCCCTACACACCTCCATCTAAGCCACATCCTTTATCAGCACATAGTATAGTATACAGAGAACCAAAAAGTATTGCATTAAATGTAGTTTGTTTTGTGGTTGAGGCTTACGTATGGTTCTGTATTCTGCCAGGAAGCCATTGTCATGGATGATAGAATCAGAGTAGAAGTTGATGAGCATTGGTCCAAATGTGGTGAAGATGCCTGGGATGGTATTTCCACAAAGAGTAGCCAAGGGAACACCACTGGTGGTGATGCCACTATAGATCTTTACACCATCATAGACACATGTGGAGTGTGCTAGAGGAGATGGAAATGCATGATTTTTCACTTTACAGAACTGCTGTTATCCTTTGAGTTATTTTTAGATTTCTTATATCAAGATGTATGAAACAATTAGTGATTTTTGAGGAGGAGGCATACCCTCTAACTGGAAACTTTTAAAAGTAAGCACAATCACGGTCTGATCTCCAGCATCAATAATGTAATTACAGTTGGAGCCTCCCGGGTAGTGGTCTGGGTAGTTTGGAGATACGACACGGCCAGTTGAGGCTGTGAAATTGGCCCCACAACCTAAAAGATGATATGAAATAGAGACATTACATTATTTGAATTATTTGACAGGGACTGAAACCTGTTACATACTATACATATGATACATACTAGTGTAGAATGCAGCAGAGAAGCCTTTGCCAGGTGTATCTGAGGACTGGAAACGAGCCGTAATAACATTTCGGGGTGCAATGACTGCAGCAGGGGCTGTAGTGCCACAACCAGTGGCCAAGAGATTCTCATCATTCTGTACATTGTCAGACCACACCTGTCAGATAAATATAGACAGAATATGAAAAATCAATCACCAGATACCAAAAATGCAACATCAGGGAATGGTCATCTGTTTACCTTGATGTAACTGTTTTGACACTGTCCACTTGAGTCTGGGATCTGGAAGTCACTGGCAAAGCCCATCTCTAGATGGTTTCCATCATGGGCGATGATGGTCCAGGAACATTCAGTATTGGCTGGGAAATTCTGAGGATAATTGGGAGATTTGATGGTGCCTGTATCAGCATGGATAATTCCTCCACATCCTGAAGAAGAGAAAGAAATTTGAGGAAAAAAAGTAATTTAATATGTAAAACGCCTACAGAAATTAGACAGGATCTTTATATATATATATATATATATATATATATATACCTGATGAGTCCGTTGACCAGGTGGCAGTAAATCCTCCTCTGGACACTGTATGATCAGCAAGGAACAACACAACTAATTTGTTGGAGCCTGATTGGATAGTTCCTGGAGAGTTGTGGCCACAGTATTGACCAATAACTGGGGATCCTGGTGAGGCTCCATTGAAGATAGTCACTGAATCCCAGGTGCACTGGCTGTGTTCCTCCACTTCAAAGTATGTAAAAGTGAGCTAGAATATATGGAAATTAAGTGACGTTAATGATGAACTTCACTGTTAAGGTTGAAAGAAAACAGTAAAAAACAACTGACCCAAGAAGCAGTCTTGACTTACAATGATAGTGTGGCCCACCGGAGCTTCGAGAAACCAAGTACAGCGGCTCGGGCTGGGGTAGTTATTGGGATATCCAGGGCTAGAGATGGCACCTCCCTCTCCACTTTGTGACCCTCCACATTCTGTGGAAAATCATAGTCAGTTGAGCTCATGCAGAATTTTAAAGAGCAGAGATCCATCTGTTTAAGTGGAACCAGTTGAACAATGGTACCTGAAAAGTAATACGTGGCTTTGAAGCCCAGATCACCCACAGCCTCATCGGACAGGAAGTGAACCCAGAGTTCAGGGGTGGACACTACTATGGGGATCGTAGGAGGGGATTGACCACATAAACGAGCCAAAAGCTCTCCATTCATATCTCCTGAATACGAGGAACAGATAAAACATGCCATAATTGTTTGCTTATCAGCAACAGCTTTAAAGTAAATGGTACACTGGATGGTGTACGTAGTGTTATGTCTCTCTTTCTGCATTTGGAAACTCTTACCCAGTCTGAACTCCAAGTAGTCCCACTCGCAGGTTTGGTGATGCTCTAGATGGAGCTCATCTATTATAACCACAATGGAAGAATTCATATGATGTGGGTTCTGAATCAGCCATTCACAGTTCAGGTTGTTGCTGTAGTTTCCATTGCCAAAGTCAGGCGAGGTGAAGTTTCCAGGTTGACTGAGTATTCCACCACACACTACCAAAAGGACAAAGATTCACCAATCAAATCAGGAGACAAAAATAAGCAAAAAAGTATACACTAAACTCAGAGGTCTTCTATCTCACCTGCTGCCTCTTCTGAAGAGTAATCTGCCGTGAATCCACCATTAGACACAGATGAATCAGTGCTGAAAATTACAAGCATAGTATTCCCAGAAGATTTCAACTGGGTACCAGCAGGGACTGTCCCACATAACCGACCCAAATGTGGGGCACTGGGTGTCAGACCATTGATAACCTACCAACCCAAGAGTCAAAACAGCAAACCAGTGATAAAGCACTGAATTGAACAATATTCAGAGAAAGCAATACATAGTTTAAATGCCCAACTTTTTGATATCTCTAAAACATACACATGACCTTACCTCCACATAGTCAAACATACAGGTGCCATGCTCCTCCAGCCTCAGGTCATTGATCGTAAGAGTGACCCTACGACCGGGAGGAACAGTGATTCTCCAGCGGCATACTCGGCTGTGAGGGTAAAGATTGGGGTAGTTGGGAGATGATATGGTTCCAAATGGTGCGTTCAGATCCCCTCCACATTCTGTAAGAGCAACAATATCATCTTATCACCAGTTACCCAAGGAACTGCTTCATAACCAACAGCATAACTATGTAAGTAATCATGTAGCAAATGTATTATCCAAAATAACTAGTCATGAGCTTTTTGCACAGGACTATATGACCCTAACTGAACACCGTAAAGACACTTGCCTTCGACGCTGGCTTCAAACAATAAACTAAACCCTGCAGCATTCCCGCTGCCATCACTGACAAACTTTACATAGGCAAAACTGTCTCCAGTGTCCAGGGGGGTTGGAACGCTGTTTCCACAGTGTTTCCCCAGCAGGCGACCTGGTAAGTAAGAAAAGGCTAGCTTACTATCCTTAACATTCAGAAAGACTCTCAACTCTCTTTTGTGTAAGGAGGACCCAAACCTGAAGCATTGTATTCACGTATCTCCACATAGTCATTGTTACAATTGGAGGAGCTCTGCAGGTCAAGGGCAGTGTAGGTGAAGGTCAGATAGTGTCCAGTGGGACCTTCCAAGTACCATTCACAGTTAGAGTTGTCTGGATAATTTGAGTCTGGATAACCGGGGCTTCTGATGATACCACTCTGACCAATGTAGGTACCTCCACATGTAGCTAAGAAGGGAAAGGATACTCTTTAAACCATTGAGATCAACCATAGATGGTTGGAATGTCATGGGGATTCGAAATGGATTACCAATGGAGTACTTGGCTTTGAAACCAATATGTGTGATGCTGCCATCAGTTCTGAATCGTATATACATGGTGGTGCCGGATGAATGCTGTGTGGATGGGCGGGTGTTGCCACAAAGTCTGCCCATCAAAGCAGCATCTGATATGGGACCATCACGGATCTCAAGGTAATCATACATACATCTAGGACAGAAGATTGTGATTACATTTAATGGTCAAATGGTTACATGTACCAAAAATAAGCAATTTGATTATTTTAAATATACCCAGTATGAGCCTCAATGTAGAACTCATCCTCAAAGTCAAGCTGTACAGCCTCTCCATTGGGTACAGTGATTATCCATACACAGTCAATATTTTGGGGGTAGTTTGATGGATAATTAGGAGACGTGATGTATCCTGGTGGATCTCCATCATTAAGCTCAATGAGACCACCACAAGCTGGAGACAAGCACAGAGATTTCCTCTTATTATTTTATATTTGTTTTTTTTAATAATCAAATTAATCTAAAATTTCTGGAATATTAGCTAGAAGTATTCACCTGAACTGTGGGCCTCAAATACCAATTTGAAGCCACTCGCCTCATTAGAGCCATCAGAGACAAAGTGGGCATAGAGGCTATTGTCTGTGGTTTGAAATGTGGATGGAACACTGGACCCACAGAGACGTCCTGATAGAGTCGGTGAGTTGCCATCAGGTCCGTTACGTAACTAAAACAAAATAATCAAACTATGATGGTCTTTTCCTTCATACGCTAAAGGACAATTTGCATGATGTACAGGCTCTGTTTTGGAAACAACTTTTTCTATAGTCACTCACCTCCAAGTAGTCACCTGAGCTGCAGTGATCGCCATAACCCTGTATCTGGAAAGGACTTTGGAAGGTTACGGACACTCTAAACCCTGAGGTGACCATTACTTGCCAGTTGCAATTCATGTTGGGCTTGTAGTTCTGTGGATATTGAGGAGAACTTAGGACCCCTCTGTCTGTATGGAGGAACCCACCACAACCTGATGGAGAAGACAAAAAAAAATAGCTCAAACTTAGTTCACAACATCATCATGACAAGAATTTGACTCATGGACTTGTTGTTCACCTCTGGAAAAGGTGGCATTAAAGCCCCTGCCATTAATGCTGCCATCAGAGGTGAATCGAAGGAACATGGCATCACCATTAGAGTGCAGAGAGCCAGGCAGCTCCCGCCCACAAACCTTTGCAATCAGTGGAGACAAGTTGGTGTCACCTTAAAAAAAAAAAACATACCTTATATTAAGTCATGAAAGTCAGTTTTGAGTTGGGATCAAGTCACTTCATATGACAAAACCTACCATCCCTGATGGATAGACTGTCATGGAGACACGAAACCTCATCTTCCATGTCCAGAGAAAGCAGATTAAACTCAACGATAGAATTTGGAGACCGGATCACCCATGAACAGTCAAGATTATGCTGATACAGCTCGGGCCAACCAGGAGAGAATAAGAACTGGGGATTGTCTCCTGTCATCAATGTTCCTCCACATGCTCCTGAAAAGACAAAAAAATAGCAAGCGATTGTGAAATGAGACCAAGCCGCAATGTTTTTCGATTTTGAGCAAGATCTGAGAGGCAGATTTCTTAGGGAACTAACCTGGCTGTATAGTTGGCAAAGGACCGGAGCCCTGAACAGCAGTCCACTCAACCAGGAAGCCTTTTCCTCCAATCACATTGTCAGATTTAAATTCAAGCGTTATAGTGCTGCCTGAACTTCTTACTGGGTTGGGCAGAGTCAGGCCGCAGAACTCACCCATAAGTAAAGCACTGGTGCTGGGACCATCATATATCTAGAGAAGGGAAGCATTGATCTTCAACCTCATCTACATCATATGCCTGCATACACTTATTTTCTGTTAAACCATTATGGCATTTTAAACAAGAGTGCAGACCTTGAGCTTGTCATAATAACAATTGAATAGGTCCTCTATGTCGATGTCCAGGAATTGAATCTGGATGTGGGAATCTGAGTCCACTGTGACGGTCCAGCGGTAGTCTGCATTGTTTGGGTAGGTGCGTGGGTAAAGCGGGGAGGCTATCTGTCCCGAGCTGCCCGTGATGTCATTTCCATACACTGAAGATGCAGAAAAATAGTAAAGATATTCCCATGTAAGATTTTCTAACTTCAGGAGATTTTAACCAGCAAGACTTCCAAGGTTTTTGGTGAACAAAATGACTATTCAGACCCAGGAAACCAGCATTAACCAACATAACCACTCAGGAATAGAATGGAAATACAGGCTAGTCTTAGTTGGTCTTTTCAGTAGGGTCCACATAAAAAAGAAAACGGTAATCTATCGCTCTGACTTACAGTGGGAGAATACTGCTCTAAATCCAGCTCCACTGACTGAGGAGTCAGAGACAAACTTGATCCAAAGAATGTGGCCCATTATAGAGGTGTAGTTGGAAGGAAGGGAATCACCACAGAAACGACCAACCAGAGTACCAGTGGAATGTCCTTCACGAACCTCTAGGTAGTCACTACTGCAGTCTAAACTTTGTTGCAACTGAAACATTCTGCATCACAAAAAGTACAGCATTGTTGGTTTTGATGAATCCACTACATTTGTGAGATTAATGTAACATCCTGATTTGCTTACATGAAGGACAGTTGTAGACGGTTCCCAGGGGAACTGGTGATGGTCCATACACACTCCACATTAGGTGGGTATACATCAGGATAGTTCGGACTGTTAAAAGCACCTGACTCCATATACAGATGTCCCCCACAGCCTGGAAAAACAGGTAACTAAATAGTGTTATACTGCAACCTAACTTGGGTGGAAAATTCATATGTATTTTGAAATAAATACTAAAATCTAACCTGAGGTTGAGGCCATGTAGGTTGCCCTAAAACCTTTCCTCCCTACTGAAGCATCTGAGATGAAGTTTACCACCAGGGCATTGCTGAATGAAGTGACTGGGTGTGGCAACTCATTCCCACAGTAACGACCTGGAAAAAGGTTACTAGTTATTACTAACCATAACTGCATCAGTATTTTCTGAAAAACCAAACAAAATGTGATAAAGTGCCAAAACCTAGATCTAATGCCTGATGTATACACACATATATAGGTGATATCCTATTGTAATCAGAGTATGTCTTTGACGTTTCCTCAAGGAAGAGATTTTATCTTTACCAACAGATGGGGCTTGGTAATTGTCTCCATCCAGGACCTCCACACTATCATGAGAGCAGTTACTATTCACCATCTCAACCTCAAAGTCAGTGAAGGACAAAGTCACATGATTGACTGAAAGAAATATAAGATAGTAGAGATCAGAGAATAAGGCAAGTAGTTTAAAGTACAAAAAGCATTGGTTTTGACTTTGAGAT
This sequence comes from Sinocyclocheilus anshuiensis, assembly GCF_001515605.1. Classification (NCBI taxonomy): domain Eukaryota; kingdom Metazoa; phylum Chordata; class Actinopteri; order Cypriniformes; family Cyprinidae; genus Sinocyclocheilus; species Sinocyclocheilus anshuiensis. The sequence goes on from NW_015549581.1 coordinate 1,034,414, forward strand.
TATGGATGCCAAGTATGACCAGTGGACTTACATGGCTCCTGTGCCTGTATGATCCAACTACAGTTCTGATTGGGTGGGTAAGAATATGGATAACGAGGAGATGCAATCTCACCACCCACATCATCAGCTACTATAGTGGATCCACATGCTGGAAATCAATGAGTAATCAATTAGGTTTAACAATGAAACAAACCATGACAAATTCACAAAACAAAGACTGCACTCACCTTCTGAGAACTGGGCACTGAAGCCTTTACGGTTCTGACTGTGATCTGACCTGAAGCGAACATAGATGACGTTCCTTGTGGACGTAATGGGAGAAGGCCTGGCGACGCCACAAAATTTACCCAGGAGTGGAGAAGACTCATGGTGACCATCATGGATCTAGAGAGTAGAAGTTTGTCCATAAACTGGTTTAAACTGTGATGCATTGGTCTGTAATATCATATCATGAAATCACAAATGTTGCCACCGTGAGCATTAAATTCATCATGTGCACACAGAAAGGTCAGCTACTCACAGCCACGTAATCAAAGCTGCATGAGCTGTGACTTTCGAGATCCAGATCAGTGAAGTTGAAGAAGACTCGATGGCCTACGTCCACTGTGATGACCCAGGAACAGTCCACATTGTCAGGATAGTTGCTGGGATACTGCGGAGAGTGGATCTCTCCATTGGGGGCTGTGACGATCCCTCCACATCCTGCATTTTCAAAGGAAAGATTTTAAGAAGCTCATTAGCAAAGTCTCCAAAATAATGGCATATATAGTGGCATAGTGATGAATTTTCATAATTGACAGTTGACTAACCTCCAGGAACTTCTACCCAGGTTGCGTTGAAGCCTCTGCCACTCACGACGGCATCAGATGTGAATCGAACGGTGACAGTGTTACCTGTGCTGGCCACCTGCAGAGGGTTATTGGGAGGGCGTGTGGTGCAGAGCTGGGCCAATCGTGGGGAGGAGAGGTCAGGCCCTCCGTACACCTGGATAAAGGTCAAAGGTGAGGCGATACTTACAGACTAGCTTTTTTGAAGACCAGGATCATTTCAAAATGTATGAAAGTCACTATTACGTAAAAAAAAAAAAATCAAACCAAGTGGCTTCAAAATGATACTAGCGCTTTTCTTAGACTTAGCTTGACTGTTGATATCATGACTTTTAAACAACTAGTCCCAAAGATAAATGTAATTCTATTAGTAATCGACATTTTCCACCAAGTTCGACTACCAGAAAGTGTGAAAATATCAAATTTGATTGAAATTTTGAACAGTAGCATACATCAACTGTTTTACATTGTGAAATGTTGTGCAAAAAAAGTGTGCTTGTGCTATCTCTCTTTAAGATGAATAACCCTTTCTTTTCATTTATCTCTTATGTGTCCAAATATTGCAAATTTCATTTTGTCTCTGTTGTCTTATTTACTCTACAGTAAGTGATGCGAAAGCAAGCATAGCATGTAATAAGCCATCAGTGCTGGGTAGATTACTTACAAATTGTAGTCTGTTACTGATTCCAAATTACATGACAAAAATTGTAGTTAGTAACTTAATCCATTACATTACACATTTTAGGTAATATAATCAGACTACTTTTTGATTACTTTTAGATTACTTTTAACCTAACTCGTTTATCATTTCTAAATCTGTAATCAATAAAATACAAGTAATCAGTAAAAAAGTAACTGTAGTCTGGTTACAAGTATTTTAAAAATGTAATCTAATCTAATCTAATTACAAGTACTGCAGCTACTTAATTTTTGGAATCTAATTACGTAATCCAGATTACATGTAATCAGTTACTTACTACCCAGCTCTGTAAACCATAGGCCACTAAAATTAATGCCATTTTAAAACAATATCTGGTTTTGGTCTGGCATCTGTGTGGAACAGAAAGTGTGTGTTTGTGTGCATGTGAGACTATCTCTAAGCCCTCTCACTAAGCTCTGATTTCCAGTTAATTTCTGCCCTGTTGGCTCCATTCAGTGCTACAGTGGAGGTCAGCATTCCACAGGTCTACGCTACAAAACAAACACCCACAGAGCCCAGCTGATGCCGACGGGGCATGAGCAGGCACACACCCATATAAACACACACTTGAATTTTGATCTCATAATGCTTACACCTAACACATAACACTTATTAAAGTTAATAATTAAGAATAGATTTTGAGGAATACTTGCACACTTCTAACTGGGCAGTATGTACTGTATACTATAAAAAAAAATAGCATGAAGTATGTAACAATAAGCTCAGTATACAGATTTAGGAAAAACCATGCTTAATATTGTTTCCAGTTCTTTCATCACACTGGGAATTGAGGGTAGTTGAGTGCACTGCATTGTGGGATACATTATCTCATGAAGTAGGCTCAGGTTGCAGATGTAATAGAGTGTATTCAATGCATACATATATTTTTTGCTTACTGTTTTTATTTATTCATTTTTTCATACCTCCAGCTTGTCATAGTTGCAGTCAGGATGATATTCCACATCAAACTCAAGGATGGTGATGGAAATGCTACTTCCAGGGCTTGTTTGGATGTGCCAGATGCACTCACGGTTTGCTGGGTATTTGTCCGGATAGCCTGGGCTGGTGAAAGCACCAGTGGGCCCGAAGAGTTCCCCACCACAACCTGCAGGGGGTAACAGTGAGGTACTTTGACTTTTTCTTCCCCTGTTTTTAATCAGGGATCCACATGAAAGTTCAAAACAGAAATTCTGATTCAAATGTAACAATATTTTGTATGAATATAAGGCGACAAAAAAAGCACATTTTGGACATGTATCATGGTACTAATCAAAGTACCATGGTATTATCATCTTGCATAACTACATTATATTTTGTAGGTTTGGCATTACGTATATTTTGTAACTTGTTTAATGTCAATTCCTGTAAAGTGTGTCTGTGTAAATGTGGTCAGGGATGCTGAAGTGGACAGATAGTTGCATTACAGTGTACAGACAGGAAAAATGCTTCACGTCAAGCTTATCAGAGGAAATATGAAGCCATATTGACCCTCACCGCAAGAAAGGCAGTAGCAACAAGACTAAAATGCGGTCAGTGTAATGTGATATTCACGAAAGATCGGTCAGAACGGATTCATTCTCTCCACCCCCACTGTCTTAATCAATAACATCAATCTCAACAGCGTCCACAGGTCTGTGAGAGGACAAAGGAAAGGTGGAGCTACTTTTTAATTTTTAAAATGGATCAAGTGGCTTGTAGCCATGAAATGCTTTGTTGAATTGAGGAATTTCTCCAGCACCTGCATTATTTATCCCACAGTTTCATGTTTGAACTTTCTCTTATTATAGGGACATTTCTATCTCTTCCATCCTCGTGTCTTTTCCGATTGTTTTTATTCTTTGTTTGTCATTTTTCTCTCCCTCAGCAAGGTTTTTACAGCTGCAAAACAGTGCTGTGCATGTTACATAATAACATTACAGTGTTCATTCTCTACACATTGTGTCCATGGAAACCAAGACCATTTCCTTCCAAAAAATGACATCATCACAGACAGAGGTGCATGAATAATTAAAGGTTCAGAGCGTACGTCTCTCCCTCTCTTACTGTGATCCTGCTCTCTGTGCAAAAATAACAGTCCACACCCTTCAGCAATGTTACTCGATGTCTCACAAGCACAAGGACAGAGAAACATACACACAAAACATCAGTTAGTGTGGGTTATCACACTAATAGATGGCTCACTATCTGACACATTTATGTCTTGGTGTTTCTTCTTTGATATACAAGTAAATTTAATATCTGTAATGAAATTAAATGGATTCTCTGTTTTACTGTGAACAGTTCATTTATGTTAGGTGTGACATAGTAAGAGTTAAACAGGTGTGTCGCCTAAGACAGAGAGCAAGGACAGAGCTTTATTAGTCTGTTCTCTCTAGAGGAGCGTGTAGCCTTGTTTTCCACATATTCATTCTGGAACAGATTTTTGCTGGAAATAAGCTAATACATGTGCAGAAAATCCACTACAAATCCCAAAATTCTACAGCAACAGCAGTTGCTACATTTAATCTTTCCTTTCTTTCTTTGCTAGATTCAGTCATCACTGGTAATCAGCTCTTTCCCTGCTGGCCAATCAAAGTGAAGCTTTCCTAAGTGATGTCACTGCATTGCCCATTAGGACTGCTATTTCTCTTAGAGATTTAGAGACTACAGGTCACTGACTTCTGGCTGCCCAACAGTGGCTTTGTATATGTTATTTCCTTCTGTTCTGAGTAGCTCATCTGTCTTTCCACTGTCATACACATTTAGATGTTTCACACAATGCTTTGAGGCTGGCACAGGTCCTCAAAAACCTTTCCATGAATGTGGTACTTTCCATGAATACCCAACTTTCCATGAAGTCCCAAGAAGTTTAAGCTCTATTTTTGTACTTTATTCATGGAAAGCATACGATCAGCTGTGTATTGTTGGATCTTACCATTCTGGTACCAGTCCATCTGAAAGCCTCTGTATGAGACAGACATGTCGGAGCGGAACACAATGTGGAGGCTGGTACCAGTGGTGGTGCTGGCTGGAGGAGGCGTGTTCCCACAGAACGTACCAATCAGAGTAGCCTGATCGTTTGGACCATCATAGAGCTAGACAGGAACAGAAAGTGAGATTAATTATACAATACTTTCTGGTCTTTACAGTAAAAGATAGTTCTGTCATGTTATATAATACATACTATAATAGATCTTTCATGACTTTATTTTAGCTAATTGCCAAGGGAACATTTTCATTTAGTTTAACATGAACCACTAAATAACTAAAACTGAAATAAAAATCAGTAAAAACTATATTATGGAAGCCCGCTTTCACCATGGAATAAATAAAAAAGGTAATTGTGACTTTTTATATCTCACAATTCTGACTTTATTACATAGAATTGCAACTTTATTTCTCATTACGACCAACTACGAGTTTATTACGAGTTTATATCCTACAAATCTGACTTTTTTTCTCACAATTTTGAGTTTATTTTCCAATTCTGAAGAAGGACCTAGTTTAAATTTGGAAATTATCCAAAAATCCAGACTATATTTCTGACATTGTTTGTGACACAAAAATGGACAATTACTTAAAATTGTAAAATTAATAAATTTTGTTGAGAAAATGTACACAGCTGTCAAACCATATCAAAACCATTCACATATTGCTAAGTGCAGTGACTGATTGTGTAATGTCATAACCTTAACAAAATAACAAGAAAATAAAACAAAAGGTGAAAACTTAGTGAATTTGAAAACTGAAGTCAGATTAAAGTGCGAAATATTGTTTCTCCTGCAGTATGTCTCAAGAATCAGTGACCTTTCACAGGAAATACAACCAATGACATCACATCAGTAATTCAGACCATCTGTTCTACTGCCTTAGGAACAAAAGTGTGCTGTAATATTGTTGGCTTGTGCACAAAATCTCACATTCCTTAAGGAAAAGGTCATCAGAGTCCAAAATATCCAACACAACTGTCTATGTATTTATCCAGCTGATGAATGCCTATCTATGGCATGAGGTTTATGAAAACAGAGCATAGCCTTTCTCAAGGCTGCCTGAGGGAAAAGACAAAAACTCAACATCTCTACAAAAGGCCCCAATGATGTCATCACTGTTTGGATCGCCATGGTGATGAGTGAACGGAGAGGAACTCAAAGTACCCATTGTACATTTCAAAGACTCTGCCAGTAAATCACTGTAGTGTAACTGAATGACTTGAGCCCTTCACGGAGAAATAATAAGATAATACAAGCTTGAAAAGACATGTAGATGGTCCTCGAGTCAGAAAAACCAACGTTCACAACCTATTTAAACTTCTCAACGTGACATATTTCTGAGCAAAACAACATATTTGATGAGAAAATGGGCGGGGCTTGAGTCCATCCATCAGGAACTGATTGGATCATGAATAGTGGGCGTTCCATATCAGAATAAAGCCGAACTGAAAGCTAAAGGTCAAGTTCACCATCAAGAGCATCTCAATGCATCCTTTTCTTATTCACATCTATTGTTATTTCTCTAACCTTTTCAAGATTTCAGGCAGGAAGTAGCCTAAAACGATGCCTAAATGGCTAATTGGCTTTTAGTTAATATTAACATCCTGTGTGACCTTTGTGATCTCAACCATTAAAGGAAAGACACTTCAGAGACATGCAAAATATGACCAGAAAGTCTATTAAGAAAGCAGATATGGTCCATTTTAATTTCATGTAGACTTTCAGCAGCAAAATTGGGTACAGTTTAAGATGAGGCTTGACAAAGCATGTGCTGACCTTCACATAGTCATAGGCACATCCAACGTGGTGCTCCACCTCAAAGGTTATAAAAGTGTAGTTGATGGTGTTGCCCATGGAGGCCTGGATGGTCCAGCTGCAGTTGGCACGAGATGGGTAGTCATTGGGGAAGTTCAAGCTCTCAATCTTTCCCCGGCTCCGGTTGGCGATCAGCACACCCTGGCAAACTACAGGAGAAAAGCCCGTCTTGATTAACAACATGAGCTGGGAAGAATTATGTAACATCAAGAACTTTTGGGGAATATTTACACCGATTTTAAGGCAGGAATACATTAAAACTGGTGGCATCTTGCCATAACGGCTAAAGCTGGATTTGACCCTGCAGTAAAGTTTTAGAGTCTGGGAAACACACTGGCATGTGGCCACTGACAGCCAAAGAAAAGGCAAAAGACTGAGAGAATGCACAAAAGAAGATAGATAGTGCTGCACTGAGCTCTAAACTGTGACATTTCACCTCCACAAACATAATTAAAACAAGACTAAAAAGCAGAGAGCCAAAACAAGTCAGTGTCCTCTGGGTGAACTCAACTGCCAAATACAAAAACGTACGATTTAAAACCACAGCATTGCAGTAATGTTTAATTATTCACTTACAAAAAAAGTACCATGTTATTCCCATGTTTTTGGGAATACACCATGGTAATACCATGGTATTCTTTTTTTAAGTACCATTGAAATATCATGGAATACACTGCAAATATGGTTGTCTCACTCAGTATTTTTGTCTTGTTTTTCAGTACAAATTTCTTTCTTATAACTTTCAGATCTTTCAAATAACTTTCATAAATCAAGATACAAAATGACACAAGATCATTAAAGGGATAGTTCACCCAAAAATGTTTAAAAAAATGAAATTTTTTTCTTATGCTGAACAAAGAAGATATTTTGAAGAATGCTGGTAATCAAACTGTTGATGGTCCCCATTGACTTCCATAGTATTTCTTTCACATAGTCATAGGCACATCCAACGTGGTGCTCCACCTCAAAGGTTATAAAAGTGTAGTTGATGGTGTTGCCCATGGAGGCCTGGATGGTCCAGCTGCAGTTGGCACGAGATGGGTAGTCATTGGGGAAGTTCAAGCTCTCAATCTTTCCCCGGCTCCGGTTGGCGATCAGCACACCCTGGCAAACTACAGGAGAAAAGCCCGTCTTGATTAACAACATGAGCTGGGAAGAATTATGTAACATCAAGAACTTTTGGGGAATATTTACACCGATTTTAAGGCAGGAATACATTAAAACTGGTGGCATCTTGCCATAACGGCTAAAGCTGGATTTGACCCTGCAGTAAAGTTTTAGAGTCTGGGAAACACACTGGCATGTGGCCACTGACAGCCAAAGAAAAGGCAAAAGACTGAGAGAATGCACAAAAGAAGATAGATAGTGCTGCACTGAGCTCTAAACTGTGACATTTCACCTCCACAAACATAATTAAAACAAGACTAAAAAGCAGAGAGCCAAAACAAGTCAGTGTCCTCTGGGTGAACTCAACTGCCAAATACAAAAACGTACGATTTAAAACCACAGCATTGCAGTAATGTTTAATTATTCACTTACAAAAAATGTACCATGTTATTCCCATGTTTTTGGGAATACACCATGGTAATACCATGGTATTCTTTTTTTAAGTACCATTGAAATATCATGGAATACACTGCAAATATGGTTGTCTCACTCAGTATTTTTGTCTTGTTTTTCAGTACAAATTTCTTTCTTATAACTTTCAGATCTTTCAAATAACTTTCATAAATCAAGATACAAAATGACACAAGATCATTAAAGGGATAGTTCACCCAAAAATGTTTAAAAAAATGATTTTTTTTTCTTATGCTGAACATAAAAGAAGATATTTTGAAGAATGCTGGTAATCAAACTGTTGATGGTCCCCATTGACTTCCATAGTATTTCTTTCCCTACTGTGGAAGTCAATGGGGACCAATAACTGTTTGGTTCTTCAAAATGTCTTCTTTTGTGTTCAACATAGAAATTAAATGTATACAGCTTTGGAACGACATTTTTGGGTGAACTATTCCTTTATTTATTTATTTAAATCTTTTAAAAAAATCAAAGTATCAAAATTAAGTGAGTTTTTACTTAAAAAAGGAAAAGATTCTGACGATGAAAAACAAAAAGTTCAGTTAACATTATTTTTTCTTCCTCGTTAGATATTTCTCGTTTTTAGGCATAAACTCAAATTTGATCATTTTTCAGAAAACAAAAATCAAGCCATTTTGCTTCTCAAGCAAATGTATCTTGATTTAAGAATGTTTACTGTACTGTAAAGACAAAAATAAAAAATTTTTTTGCAGTGTATGAATATGTTCCATAGTAGAAATGTACAAAATTTACACTTTACACCTTCTGTATACCATAAAACTGCCACAATACTTTTTTGTAAGAGTTTGAATCAAATGTAAATAAAAAAACTATATTTATACTAGTGCTGTCAAACGATTAATCACGATTAATCACATCCAAAATAAAAGTTTTTCTTTACATTATATATGTGTGTGTACTGTGTATATGTATTACGTATATATAAATACACATACATAGAGTATATATTTTGAAAATATTTGCATGTATTTACATGTATATATTTATATTTGTATAATTTATATTATATATAAATATATAAACGTAACATATATTTCTTAAATATATACATGGATGTGTGTATATTTATATATACACAATAAATATGCACAGTACACACACATATATAATGTAAAGAAAAACTTTTATTTTTGAGGCGATTGATCACAATTAATCTTTTGACAGCACTAAATTTATACGTTTTTTTCGGGGTTTTCTGGTTTGGTCACTCACTGGTTTGGTAGTTAGCCAGAAATCCGCCTGTGTGGATGATGCTGTCTGTACGTAGCTTCACATACATGTTCTCTCGAGAGGAGCTGATGGGAGGAGGAATCTGATTTCCACACAGTTTGGCCAGCTCAGGAGAACTGGTGCTGTCGCCATCATACACCTGGTAAAACATATACACATCAAGGAAAGATTCCAACTCAATACCTTTCAATAGCGAACTCTACAATTGTGTAGTAAATCGTCTAATTCGATGCTCTCTGACCGCCAAGTAGTCGTAGTAGCAGTTGATGCTGTTCTCCAGGTGAAAGTCTCCAAAGCTGAGCTCCACTGTGCTTCCTGCACTGGTTTTGATGTGCCAGTAGCATTCGGCGTTGGCGTGATACGGCAGGGGGTAGTTGGGAGAGGTGAAACCTCCCACACTTGTTGTCAACGTCCCACCGCAACCTATAACAGAGACACATGGTAAGTCTGAGATGGTGTAATATAGTCCACTGACCTTCTTATGCAAAATGGAATGCAAACTCCAATCAAATTGGCGTGAGATTTCTGGGACTCTGGGTTTTAACCGGTCCTCTGGGAAACAATATTGTGTGTATAAGCTAGCAGGTTGATATTAGCGCTCGATATGAGCAATTCTGAGGAATAAATATTTGCTGGTTTGCAAGGTTTGTCCCATTAAATATTGTAAAGACATTTAGATTTTTGTCTGAGGCGCTTAATAGCAACTAATCTACAGCAGACTATCAATACCTCTGGAACAGTGTTGTTCCAACATTTTAAACTATTGTTTTCTTTATAAAAAATAAATTTGAAATAAAATAAAATATAAATATTACATAAAAAACAAGAAAAAATGTTGCTTTGGCAACTAACTGAAAATAAGTTTAAGCTGAAGCACTAAAATTGCTAAAACAAACTATAAATTAAAATAGTATAAATATTATTACATTTTAAATAATCAATGAATAAATGCATACAAACATACATAAAATAAATAAAGCCAAACAGAACCATTACAAAAAGTATGAAAATGGAAAAAGCACATTAAAAAAATCATTTTATTTTTTGAAATAAATCTGACATAAAAATTAAATATAAATATTAGACTAAAAGCTTTAACTTAAAAACAAACAAAAATGAGAATGTTGCCTTGGCAACTAATTGAAATAAAATAAGTTTAAATTAAAGTACTAAAATTTATAAAACAATAAAACTATAAATCATATATAATAAATTATATTATAAAGTATTAAACAAAGTATTAAAGCAAATATTTGAAAATAAGTAATAAAAAGTTAAAAGTAAAATAAAAACTGAAAATGTATATATAAAAAAAAAGAAAAAGATCACTGATTTGGATATAGAAATTATGATCACAAAGTCTACAGTCCAAATTACGTATCTGCCCGAAAACAGCACAAAAAAAAAAAAATCAAATCGCAGTTGGTCATTTAAATGGCAGTTCTACTCCTGACTTCATGTCAACAGTCTGGCTGATATTCATCTGATTCAATACACAAGTACACAACAGGAAATGCATACCTGTCTGTGTGCCATCCCAGTGGGCTTTGAATCCCCTGTAGGTGAGTGAGTGGTCAGATCTGAACTTCAGCCACAGTCTGTTGCTATGTGACACTATGATGGGTGGACCATTTGTTCCGCAATATTTACCAATCAGGGGGGATGTTTCATAGCCTCCATCTCTGTAAAAGAAAGGAAAGTGTTTGAAAACCAAAAAGTGACCAAATCAATGACCCAAGATGCTGGAAAAGTTCCTCACCTGATCTCTAAATAGTCAAAACCACAGGAACTGAACCCCTCCAGCTCAAAATCTGTGATATTCAGCATGATCTGCATGTTGACTTCCACTATGATTTTATACACACACTCCCGATTGTTGGGGTAATTGTCAGGGTAGTTGGGTGAGCTGAACTCCCCGGTGGGTGACCTAAACACCTCACTGCAATCTGCATAGACAAAACATGAGATATGAGACAACATTTTGTTCCTTTGTATATCTCTACATACAGTGAAATGACAATAAAGCTCACTTGACTTGACCTGAAAAAGGTCAGTCTTTTAAAACCCAAGCTTCACTATGAGGCCTGTACTTTCATGGCTTTTCAAATGAACTATTCCTTTATTTATTTATTTAAATTTTTTAAAAATTAATTGAGTTTTTACTTAAAAAAGGAAAAGATTCTGACGATGAAAAACAAAAAGTTCAGTTAACATTATTTTTTCTTCCTCGTTAGATATTTCTCGTTTTTAGGCATAAACTCAAATTTGATCATTTTTCAGAAAACAAAAATCAAGCCATTTTGCTTCTCAAGCAAATGTATCTTGATTTAAGAATTTTTACTGTACTGTAGAACAAGACAAAAATACTAAGTAAAAAATTTTTTTGCAGTGTATGAATATGTTCCATAGTAGAAATGTACAAAATTTACACCTGATACTATCTGTATACCATAAAACTGCCACAATACTTTTTTGTAAGAGTTTGAATCAAATGTAAATAAAAAAACTATATTTATACTAGTGCTGTCAAACGATTAATCACGATTAATCACATCCAAAATAAAAGTTTTTCTTTACATTATATATGTGTGTGTACTGTGTATATGTATTACGTATATATAAATACACATACATAGAGTATATATTTTGAAAATATTTGCATGTATTTACATGTATATATTTATATTTGTATAATTTATATTATATATAAATATATAAACGTAACATATATTTCTTAAATATATACATGGATGTGTGTATATTTATATATACACAATAAATATGCACAGTACACACACATATATAATGTAAAGAAAAACTTTTATTTTTGAGGCGATTGATCACAATTAATCTTTTGACAGCACTAAATTTATACATTTTTTTCGGGGTTTTCTGGTTTGGTCACTCACTGGTTTGGTAGTTAGCCAGAAATCCGCCTGTGTGGATGATGCTGTCTGTACGTAGCTTCACATACATGTTCTCTCGAGAGGAGCTGATGGGAGGAGGAATCTGATTTCCACACAGTTTGGCCAGCTCAGGAGAACTGGTGCTGTCGCCATCATACACCTGGTAAAACATATACACATCAAGGAAAGATTCCAACTCAATACCTTTCAATAGCGAACTCTACAATTGTGTAGTAAATCGTCTAATTCGATGCTCTCTGACCGCCAAGTAGTCGTAGTAGCAGTTGATGCTGTTCTCCAGGTGAAAGTCTCCAAAGCTGAGCTCCACTGTGCTTCCTGCACTGGTTTTGATGTGCCAGTAGCATTCGGCGTTGGCGTGATACGGCAGGGGGTAGTTGGGAGAGGTGAAACCTCCCACACTTGTTGTCAACGTCCCACCGCAACCTATAACAGAGACACATGGTAAGTCTGAGATGGTGTAATATAGTCCACTGACCTTCTTATGCAAAATGGAATGCAAACTCCAATCAAATTGGCGTGAGATTTCTGGGACTCTGGGTTTTAACCGGTCCTCTGGGAAACAATATTGTGTGTATAAGCTAGCAGGTTGATATTAGCGCTCGATATGAGCAATTCTGAGGAATAAATATTTGCTGGTTTGCAAGGTTTGTCCCATTAAATATTGTAAAGACATTTAGATTTTTGTCTGAGGCGCTTAATAGCAACTAATCTACAGCAGACTATCAATACCTCTGGAACAGTGTTGTTCCAACATTTTAAACTATTGTTTTCTTTATAAAAAATAAATTTGAAATAAAATAAAATATAAATATTACATAAAAAACAAGAAAAAATGTTGCTTTGGCAACTAACTGAAAATAAGTTTAAGCTGAAGCACTAAAATTGCTAAAACAAACTATAAATTAAAATAGTATAAATATTATTACATTTTAAATAAATCAATGAATAAATGCATACAAACATACATAAAATAAATAAAGCCAAACAGAACCATTACAAAAAGTATGAAAATGGAAAAAGCACATTAAAAAAATCATTTTATTTTTTGAAATAAATCTGACATAAAAATTAAATATAAATATTAGACTAAAAGCTTTAACTTAAAAACAAACAAAAATGAGAATGTTGCCTTGGCAACTAATTGAAATAAAATAAGTTTAAATTAAAGTACTAAAATTAATAAAACAATAAAACTATAAATCATATATAATAAATTATATTATAAAGTATTAAACAAAGTATTAAAGCAAATATTTGAAAATAAGTAATAAAAAGTTAAAAGTAAAATAAAAACTGAAAATGTATATATAAAAAAAAAGAAAAAGATCACTGATTTGGATATAGAAATTATGATCACAAAGTCTACAGTCCAAATTACGTATCTGCCCGAAAACAGCACAAAAAAAAAAAAATCAAATCGCAGTTGGTCATTTAAATGGCAGTTCTACTCCTGACTTCATGTCAACAGTCTGGCTGATATTCATCTGATTCAATACACAAGTACACAACAGGAAATGCATACCTGTCTGTGTGCCATCCCAGTGGGCTTTGAATCCCCTGTAGGTGAGTGAGTGGTCAGATCTGAACTTCAGCCACAGTCTGTTGCTATGTGACACTATGATGGGTGGACCATTTGTTCCGCAATATTTACCAATCAGGGGGGATGTTTCATAGCCTCCATCTCTGTAAAAGAAAGGAAAGTGTTTGAAAACCAAAAAGTGACCAAATCAATGACCCAAGATGCTGGAAAAGTTCCTCACCTGATCTCTAAATAGTCAAAACCACAGGAACTGAACCCCTCCAGCTCAAAATCTGTGATATTCAGCATGATCTGCATGTTGACTTCCACTATGATTTTATACACACACTCCCGATTGTTGGGGTAATTGTCAGGGTAGTTGGGTGAGCTGAACTCCCCGGTGGGTGACCTAAACACCTCACTGCAATCTGCATAGACAAAACATGAGATATGAGACAACATTTTGTTCCTTTGTATATCTCTACATACAGTGAAATGACAATAAAGCTCACTTGACTTGACCTGAAAAAGGTCAGTCTTTTAAAACCCAAGCTTCACTATGAGGCCTGTACTTTCATGGCTTTTCAAATTGGATTTTCATATCCAATTACTGCAATAAAATTATACCTGTGCTTGCATTGATGGAGACATAATCAGCAGAAAAGCCTTCCGCAGACAGACTGGAGTCAGAGACTAGCAGGACGGTCATCAGACTATCAGTGCTGGTTAGAGATGGAGGAACGGAGCGCCCACAGAACCTGTGCACAAAATAACCAACATTTTCCAACATATTCATTTACAAATCTTCAATTAAGGGATGTCTGTGGCCTAAATCGTCAAATGTCTTGGTTTACCTGCCCATAAGAGTGCCAGTCAGCGCTGTGCCATTATCGTAGACATCCACATAGTCGTATGCGCAGTTGGTGTGATACTCCAGGTTGAAGGTTGTGAATGACAGACGGATGAGGTTGCCAGGCTCAACGGAGATGTACCAGGTACAATTGGCTCCATGAGGGTAGTCAGTGGGATGTCCTGGGCTGGTGAATGAACCTGTTGGTTCTGTAAGAGTCTCTCCACAACCTGCAAAAATGAACACAAGTGTTGAAATCATTTGAACATGCTTTAATCAATGGAGAAAGAGTATGTGCTGCTTATTGTGGGAATCAAACCATGAACCTTACGGTTTCCAGGCCAGATCTTTAACCAGTATTTCTCACCATCACTGGTCTACCAATGTCGATTCACCAAATATTAGCATGAACACAGAAAGCTCAACTCAGTTGATTCCAATAAAGTTTGACATTAGCATGTTGCCAAGCTAACAACTAAATACTCAAACATCATATTAGTCAACTTTTAAATTAGTTTTCATTACTGAATGAAATATATTTATAATATAGTCATCAGCCATCTTGGACTAACTTTTCCACTAATTTATTGCATCTCAAAACAATGGTGGCCAAAATTTTGTTTTTTTACAAAAATAGTATGGCGTCGTGTGGGTGAGCGGTTTGCTGATGTCAATGTTGTGGATCGAGTAGCCCATGATGGCGGTGGGGTTATGGTATGGGCAGGTGTATGTTATGGACAAAGAACACAGGTGCATTTTATTGATGGCATTTTGAATGCACAGAGATACCGTGACGAGATCCTGAGGCCCATTGTTGTGCCATTCATACAAGACCATCATCTCATGTTGCAGCATGATAATGCACGGCCCCATGTTTCAAGACACCTGTGCAATAATCATGCTGTCTAATCAGCATCTTGATATGCCACACCTGTGAGGTGGATGGATTATCTCGGCAAAGGAGAAGTGCTCACTAACACAGATTTAGACAGATTTGTGAACAATATCTGAGAGAAATAGGCCTTTTGTGTACATAGAAAAAGTCTTAGATCTTTTATATATATATATAAAATTTTATTTGTTTATTTTTTTAAATAAATAAAATACTGTAAATACTACAATAAAACCTGTTAATTGGTTAATTGTAAGTTACGTTGCCATATACGGTGAAAAACTGTAAAATCATATTATTTGTAATTTTACTGTAAAATACTGTGAAATGTATGGTTTTTGGAGATACCAGCTATGAATTATTAATTATATTTTGTGAATTATTTTTTATGTTTGTTACCAGTAATGTGCATTTGGGTATTTAGTGTTATTTAGTTAATGTTATTGCATTGTTATTTACTGCAAATTGAACAGAATATTTTTTACAGTGAACATCTTTCATGTTGAGAATGTGCCTGTTTGGTCTTGGTAGGCAGCTCACTAGGCAGTATATATAATATATTTGAACAAGCTACTGTACATTCGAAAACAACAAAACAATAGTTCACCTTGCTCTGCAGATGCAAACTCAGCAGTGAAACCATGGTTGGAGACAGATGAATCTGTTTTGAAGCGGATGAACATGGACCTCTGGGTGGACTCCAGCATGGGAGGCATGTTAATTCCACAGTATCGACCAATCAGAGGGGAGTCTATGCTGGGACCATCTCTCACCTGAGTAAAGAGTGACGTTTCAGAAGAAATGTAAAGTGTAATCTGTATGTTGGCTGAATAGGATTCGCACAATGCTAATGTTGTACCTCAACATAATCGAAGACGCATGTGCTGCTTCCCTCAACGTCAAAGGTGAGGAAGTTGAGAGTGACCACATAGCCCTCGGGCTGGTTAATGACCCACTCGCACACTTTGTTGTGGGGATAGGGGTCAGGGTGCAAGGGAGTGCGAATCTGACCGCTTCCAGAGAGGGTTCCTCCACAAGCTAGAGAAAACAGTTCAATTCTGAGATCACAAACTTTATATATCATACTAATATTAAATTATGTTCATTAAAGCTTTAACATATTTGCTATCCAATATTGTGTTTAATCTTAGACAGGACACAGGAAGTAAGGTAAACTGTTAGGGGCTGTTCACACAGAATGTGGTTTTGCATTCCCCAGTGCTGCTTTATCATGGTTTTGTTTTTATGTAAAAATGTATGGATGTGATTGAGCGTTGCACTCATGTCTCGTCTTTTGGAGCGTCTCTTACATGACAGCGTTCTAAAACCACAGCACTCAAAAGTCAAAAGAAGTTGAAGCTTTAAAAACTGCATCTCTAGACCTTGCTTTTTTTTCCCCACTGCCCTGCCAAAACATGTTCTATGTGAATGGCCCCTTAGGGAGCGTGTTTTCTTTGCAGCATACATTGTTCCACCAAATGAATCACACATATTCCGAAAAAAACAAAACACTTAAAATGTAAAATGCAATATAATTAATATTATCAACAATCTCATGTGTTTAAGACAATGCATTTAGGCCCAAAACATCCTCTGCACAAGAATGCTAACGCAAATACTTAAATTTCACATCATTGCATAACAAAATTCATAGTGCAGTGTAAGCACACATCAGGGTTATTATAGTTGACTAAAACTAAAATGGAAAAATTAAAGATATTTTTGTTACTGGAAATAAAATAAATGTTAACTGAAATAAAATAAAATAAATATTGAAAACCTTCTTATTTTAGTTTAACTTGATGCACAAAAAAAATGAAAATTACTAAAAACATCCATCACAATATGGAAGATCTGTCGCTACTTCCGTTTTAATGTAAAGGGACCACGTCAAAATAAGACCAAATGCTTGTAATGTGCATTTGCATGTTTGCATAGAGTATGTTTCTGGCCTTGTTTTTACTGTTTTACTTTTCAGTGCTTTTTGGCATTCAGTTTGCGTCATACGCTTTACATAAAAAGGAGGTTTCAGTGTCTCACCAAGTTCATACATGGCCCTGAAGCCAGCACGGGACACAGAGCTGTCAGACTTAAAACGGATCCAGAGTCCATTAGTGGTGGACAATATTGGTGCTGGCAGGGTGGAGCCACAGTACTTCCCAATGAGTGGGTCGGTCTCACCCGTCCCGTCTCGAACCTAAAAGAGATTTGACTTGGTAATGCCACTGAAATGGAGATGTTAAAAGATCAAAATGCTATTTACTTCTCCTCTCATCAACATTAATTACACAAATCATACCTCAACAAAATCAAAAAGACAGCCACTATGAGTTTCCAGGTCCATGTGGGTGAAGTTAAGTGCCACTTGTTCACTACGTGGCATTCTGATGATATAAATGCACTGCCTATTGTGAGCATAGTTATTAGGCCAGTTAGGAGAGATGATGATGCCTTCTGTGTCTGTAAAGACGCCTCCACAGCCCGGGTCAGCTGATGGCACAGAGTAAATTGCATTACACTCAAGCAATTCATCCCAATATTGCAGGACACCTGGCTTTGCCCATTTGAACCCAGTGTTGATCCAAGCATCATGTTCCTCTCTGAGTTTACAACATTTGCAATGTGACTGCTCAGTTTTAATATGTATATAACTCCAATAAACTGTTTTATGAGCATTTGAAAGGACAGTATTCCACTGATGGATCTGTTAAAATGATCCATCATGTAGTTACTGGAATTACTGCTAATGCATTATGACTGCAAACAAGAAAACAGTGCTGTAACATTCAATTGTGTTCAGGAAACTGTTCACAAATGATCAAAAGTGACAGTAAAGTATTTATAAAAGATTTCTATTTCAAACAAATGCTGTTCCTTTGAACTTTCTATTCATGAAAGAATCCTAAAAAAATGTATTACCGTTTCCACAAAAATATTAAGCTGCACAGTTGTTTTCAACATTAATAATAATAAGAAATGAGCCTTGAGCAGCAAATCAGCATATTAGAATGATTTCTGAAAGATCATGTGACACTGAAGACTGGAGTAATGATGCTGAAAATTCATATTAAAAGTTATTTTAAAGTGTAATAATATTGCACAATATTACTGTTTTTACTGCATTTTTGATCAAATAAATGCAGCGAAAAACATCAATTCAGAAACATTAATTTGCCCATTAATGTAAAAAAAAAAGAAAATCCAATCCAAACTTTCGAACGGTAGTGTACAGGTCTATTATACTCCCTAAAATGTCCTATAATCCCCCTCTCTCTCTGTGTTTTGACAGCATGGGCTTTACTTACATGGTGAAGTAGTGTATGTAATGTGAAATCCCCGATCGCTGATGCTGAAATCAGAGTGAAAGTGGATCCAGGCTGATGGTCCTGTCGTCTGTAGAGGTGGTGGTGATGCTGTACTGCAGTATTTTCCCAGAACCGGGTCTTCTGGGAGCAGTCCGTCTCTGAGCTACAAAATAAATCCGAAAACTCAAGCATTTTAACACATACGCACAGAAAACACCTTTAAAATGAATCCAAGATGTAACGAGCTTTACCTCCAGGTAGTCAAAGTTACAGTTATCATGGTGCTCCAGACTGAGGGTGCCAAAAGCGAATGTGATGAGCAGACCAGGGCTCACATTCACCATCCAATAGCAATCCCGGTTAGGTGGATAGTTACCTGGGTACCCGGGTGACTTGATGTCACCGTATGTGTTGGTCAACTCCCCACCACACACTGGAAAAGAAAGGAGTATTGAAATAAGATACAAATTCAAATAGTTGCTAATATCACAAGAGAGGCAATCATTTGGACCAATCAGTAAATGCAGTCACATTTTTTGGCATGCATTTTTGCAGAAATTGGTCATTTCAATAGGAACTGGAAATTTTCAGGTGAGGGTGAAAGATTTCCCAATGCAGTTTTCTCAGTGGGTTCAAGCTGATCATGCTGATTCGCCACATTGACCAACAGAAAGCTGCTTGGTTTGAAAGTGACTTCTGTTTGAGCTGTGCTTCATACATCGCGACACTATTGACAATAAACAATTGGATCTGAGACATTTCACTAATGTGATCTTAATATAAGGGCATTCTTGGTTTACCTGGTGCCTGCGATTGCCAGGCCACTGTGAAGCCACGACCACTGACTGAATGGTCAGAGCGGAACCAGAAGTACAGAGAATTGTGGGAGCTGAAGAGTTCGGCTGGGGCGGCAGTGCCGCAGTATTTCCCGATCATGTAAGCGGAGGCGCTCTCGCCATCGTGGACCTGCAGGAAATCGAAGTTGCACGAGGCGCTGTTCTCGATGTCAAAGAAAGGGAAGGTAATCCGCAGAATCTGGGAAAAACAACAGATTACTGACCACAAGAAAGAATAAAACCCAAAGTTTAATTCTATAGATTACATCTATGAAACCTAGAGAGAAAAAAAATTCTGCTGATTTGCAAAAAAGGCCTAATATTACATAATCTGATGACGGTGAGTTGAAAAATATCAGTAAAAACGTAAACATTTTTCACAAAGTAAGAATTAAGGTTTTTCAAATTCTATACATTTATCAGTCAAATGTCAAAATGTATCATTTAAATTACAATCTGCAAAGAAAACAATAACAGTATATTAGAAATATTAACAACACGTTTTTGAGGGAAAATCTTGAAAGAATATGATTATTTAAAATAATACAATCAAAGGTAGACAACGTAAAATTACACATATATCAATAATTTTTCAAAGAAAATAAATAGTTTTTATATGTTGCTTTTGCTATATGCATGTTTGGTTTACATTTTTTTAAGTGTTAGTTTTGTATTTTACGTTACGGTTCTGTACTTGTTGAAAATAGAAAAAAAAAAAGTTAAATGGGAAAAATTTTGAATTTTGTTACTTCAAAATTTTAAATGGTTTGAATTTTATTTTTTCATCATCACAAAAGGCTTAATATTACCTATTCTGATAATGTTTAGGTAAAAAAAATATTAAATCATTTAAAACTTTCCATTATGTACAGTTTTTTTTCACAAAATAAGAATCTTTCAAATTACATATGTATCAGTCAAATGTCAAAAAAAAGTATTCAAAATGTATCATTTAACTTTAATCGGCAAAGGAGTGGAAAAACGTGTTCCAATACTCAAAGAACATTACATTATAAGTTATTATAAGAACATTATAAGTTTATAAACATATAAGCTTTTTTCACAAAATTTTTAATTTTCTGTCACTGTTTGGATGTAGTACAGAAAACATCTGGGTCATGTATGCATTTTCTTCTGTCACTGGTCATAAAATAATGTCTTCATTGATCAGCTGAGAACTGAAAAAATAGTAGTAAGTAGGGCTGCACGATCAATCGCATGCGATATTTAACGCGCATCTTGTCAGAAAGACGGTTCTGTAATCAGCGGTAAATCTCCATCACCTGCGGGCTTTCACATTGAGCAGCATTAACTACACAGAGCCGTTGTTCACTGATGAGAAGCGCAAAAAATCGCGCGAATATGAACGTGGTTTAGCGCAGCTCGTCAGTGAACAACGGCTCTGTGTAGTTAATGCTGCTCAATGTGAAAGCACGCAGGTGATGGAGATTTACCGCTGATTACAGAACCGGCTTTACTGATAAGATGCGCGTTAAATATCGCATGCGATTAATCGTGCAGCCCTAGTAGTAAGCTAACAACTGTTTGTCAGAGCAAGAAACGAACCATGTCTTTGTGGCAGTTTTTCTGTAACTAAGGGGTAATACAAGACTTCTTCACCCTACAAATGGTTGTTGAAAGCAAAAATTCTATGAAATGCACATCAAAACAGGCACTATTTTTGAATCAGCACCCCAACATTAGCACGAAACAAGTATCGGATTTCATTCAGCATGGACTGGATTTTTAAAAAGGTCATTGATGTATCTTTACTAACCTTGCTGGGGTCGGTTCTGATGACCCACGCACAGCTGACCTGGTGATCATAATCGCCCGTTCCAGGATTCGTAGGGTAGCTGAATGTGCCGGCTGGACTTTCCAAAACTCCTCCACACTCTGATGCACATAAAAGTTCATGATGTTACTGTATAGATAAACACACACTATCACATGCATCACTTCTCCAATAACACACACCTTGCTGTGGAGTTTGGCACTGCGGGCCCGTCCACTGGGAGGTGCAGGTGCAGGTGTAGCCGTTGATGCCGTCGGTGCAGGTGCCTCCGTTCTGGCAGGGATTGCTAGAGCACTCGTTCACGTTCTGATCGCAATTCTGCCCTGCCCAGCCCGGGTCACAGCGACAGATGTAGCCAGTTGCTGTATTCTAGGGAAAAAACATGCTGACTGCTGTGGTTTCATGGAAACAGAACAGAGAGGGGAAGTTATAAGAGATAAACACTTACCTCACACTGACCATTTACACAAGGATTACTAGTTCCACAGATGTCACTGATCTGAGTACAGCCCGTAGGTCCATAGCCATTACCCACATAACCAGGAGGACAGGTGCATGATGGGATAATACTTCCTGGAAGGAGAACAATTCATAATGTAATTCAGAGATGATGATTTTTCTACTCATCATCAATATGCAGATTTGCCAATAGCGAAAATGAGACAAAAAACACACATCCTGGCAATAAATTCATGATTTTAAATCAAACATACTGCTGAGGGAAACAAAAAACAAAAACTGTTTATTAGAAACATATTAACAACGCACTAATGTTTTTGAAGAAAAATCTATAAAGAATATGATTTTAAGACTATAGTCAAAGATACACAACATAATATTACAGATATGAATAACTACTAAAAATCACAGCATTTTATTAAAAAAGTGTTCAGGAAAAAATATAGTTTTTACATGTTGCTTTTGCTATATATACAAAGATAAATAAAAAAAAATGGTTTATTGTTCACCATCAAAATTGTATTTATTAAACAAGCAAATTAAATAAGCATTTTAGTCTGAGTAAAACTGACTGGAATTAATGAATATGACAAAATATTGACAAAATATATAAACTGTATATAAACAGCATATTATGCACATTAGCAACACACTAATGTTTAAAAAAAACTAGAAAGAATATGATTATGAAGAAAATAATTAAAGATACACAACATAAACGTAAAATTACATATGAATAACAATTAAAATCCACAGCATTTTTTTTTTTTTTAAGTAGTTTATATAGTTGTAAAATATAGTTTATAGGTTTTATTTTCATGTGCTAGTTTTGTATTTTATGTTATGAGTCTTTACTTGTTCAAAATGTAAAATGACAAAGTTCATTTAAAAACAAAATTGGTTTGATTTTGCCATTTTTGGTCAACAAAGATGTTATTATCTAGAATTAGATGCTTTTAGTCACAATAAAATTGACTGAAATTAATGACCAAATATTGATCAAATTATAAGAATATTTCCATCAAAAGACAAACACTATGACTAAAACAAACAAACCTGTAAAAATTGACACATATAGCAACAATATCTTTTATATCAGGAGGTTACAACACAACAATTAAAGTTTAACACCCTTTTTATTGATCCTGTATATAACATAAATGCTACAAGTCATGCGCTGCTGTAAAGAATAACTACAGTAAAAGTGTGCAGTGTGTGTGTGTGTGTGTGTGTGTGTACCTGGAGTAGAAGTACAGGTAGCCAGTGGATAACATCCTCCATTGTTGGTGGAGCAGATGTCAGCTTGAGTGCAAGTCTTCCCGTCTCCCTCATAGCCTGAGGACACACACATGGGGTCAGCAGTCTCATCTTACACTTAATGGCTATTTTAGCCCAATCATTTCAGCGAGTCTGGTCTTTCTCTGCAATCTAGCAGTCAACTGAGACTTGTAAAGCTGAATATATTAGCAGGACTCGCAGACAGCACTGTCCTCAATGAACCCAGCTAATGGATCTCTCCACCTCTCCTAGCTTTCTATCTCCATCTCTCCCAGAGGGAATATAATGAAATTCAGATCACACAAGCATCTGTCTCTCGTTTGAAACATATTACAGTGAGCAAAAACCATGATTCAGCAGGATTTTACAGGCCAGCCTGTGCTGAAAGCAGGACAGAGGACCAGCAAACATGTGAGATGTACTAAAAATATGCATGTTACAATTTCCTAGCAATCTCTAGAGGGAAATTATGAACTAGAAATGATTCTTATTCTGAATATTAAGATATTAAATGCATAGTTCACCCAAAACAAGTGACATTTCAGAATGTTTCTCACACAAAGCTATTGTATGGCTTGGAATATAGTGAACATGTCCATTGGACTAATTTTATGGTGCTTTTTGGAGATTGACAGACCCAGTGCTCATTCATGGAAAATGACAGACAAAATACTTGTAAAAAAAAAAATTGAAGTAATAAAAGTTTCAAAACAGCATACTACCACTTAAAAGATTTTTTTTTTTTTTTTAAGAAATTAATACTTTTACAAGGATGCATTAAATTGATTAAAGTGATAGTTACATTTAGATTGTTTATATTGTTCAAATAAATGCTGTTTTTTAACTTTCTATTACATGAAACAGCACAACTATTTTCAGCATTGATAATAATAAATATTTCTTGATCAGCAAATCAAAATATTAGAATGATCTCTGAAGGATCAAATTCCTTTGCATCACAGGAATAAATAACATTTTAAAATATATTACAATATAAAACAGTTATAAAACAATTATAATAATATTTCATAGTATTACTGTTTTTTGGCAGCCTTGGTGAATATAAGAGACTTTAAAAACATTTTTTTTAAATTTACCAACCCCAAAATTTTGTACAGCACTGCACAAATTCTCATTTTTGGGTGAACTATTCTTGTTAAGACAACAGGTCTTATTTTAAATTGCATGAGAATCAGGATGTGAGCTAAACCTGGAGGACACTGGCCGCAGTGGAAGGAGCCCATGGTGTTGAGACAAGGCACCATGGGGGAAGTAGAACAGCCTCCATTGTTTGTGGCACATTCGTCGACATCCTGGCAGCTGTAACCGTTACCCTGCCATCCTGGAGGAACCAAAAGAATTCACTTCATGAAATAATGTTCTTATTAAGAATCTGTTAGGCTATTAAATGCCTTTAACGTAAATGCACCCAATAATATTTTACATAAACTATCTAAGAAAAGATAAATGATTGATATATGGATATCTTGGCAATAATCATATGTGACGTGGCTCAGCTTGGCTGAGTGGTCTGACCTGCAGGGCAGGCGCCGCAGTAGAACGAGCCCAGGGTGTTGAAGCACTGCACAGGGGGGTTTGTGGAGCAGGGTTTGTTCGGGAGGCCGCACTCATCCACATCAGCCGTGCACGCCGACTCTCCGGGAGGAGACATCCAGCCAGCATCACAGATACACTTATATTTGGGCTGAAAAGAGACATTAAAGAGATGCATGTTGTTCCAAAGCTGTATGACTTTATTTGTTACGTAGAACACAAAAGGAGACGTTGAGCAGAATGTTCACACTGCTCTTTCCACAATAATATTAAGCAGCAAAAAAAAAAATGATAATAAGAAATGTTTCTTGATCAGAAAATCAGCTGATTTCTGAAGGATCGTGTGGCACTGAAGACTGGAGTAATGACGATGAAAATTCAGCTATGTATCATAAGAATAAATTACATTTTAGAATATATTAAAATTGAAAACAGTTACTTTAAATTGTAATACTATTTCGCAATATTACGGTTTTCAATGTATTTTGGATCCAATAAATGCAGCCTTGGTGAGCAGGAGAGACCCCAAACTAATATTAGGTCATATGATAACACTTGTGAAGAATAGACTGAAATTTTAGTCTTTTCCTCCAATTAAAACTATTATAGTCAAATGCACTAGTTTTTAATGGTGCTCTTTGTCATTTTTGGAGACTGGAAATTTTACGTAAAAGGGTAATGTCCCATTCATCTGCTTTTATCTTCAACAGATCATGATAAAATCACATGGAATGATAAGGAGGGTGTCAATGCCTTACATTTTGGCATATTAACCACACAAAGCTATTTTATGACTTTAGAAGACATGGAATATAGTTGTATGAACCACTTTAATGATACTTTTATGACAATATCACATTTATTTTGAAGCTTAAAGGTCCTTATTAGGATGAGTAAAATCCTCTAAAATTTCTTGTTTTTTTGTTCTATGGAAAAAGAAAGTCTTAACAGGTATGACATGAGGGTACAGTGCATAATGACAGAATATTCATTTTGGGGTGAACTACAGTTTTTCACTGTCCAAACATTGACTGATGAGTACTTCATTTGTACATCCAAATGTATGTGGAAAACTGAGATTAAATACACATAATCACCTCATTGGGATTGACTCTGTCTGAATCGATGCACAAGCCATGAACACACAGATCCTGACTTCCGCCTGCACAGTCATCATAGCGAGATGTACAGTGTGGACCGTACCATTCTGCAGTACAGGTACAGCTGATAAACAAAAGAAAAGTAAAATATGAACATAAAAATCTCACTAAAAACCCCACTCAAGAGAAATAACGGAGGATTACGTGAAAGATCCGGGTGTGTTCACACATGTGGCCCCGTTCTGACAGCCCAGCGGAGTTCCTGCTAACACCTGACACTCATTAACATCCACTGCACATGTGGGACCCTGTAAAGAGATTGAACCAAGTGGCAATCAGAATGACATATGAACAGGACAGAAGGACAGAAGGATGTCTGAATGACTGACCTGCCAGTTGTCAGGACAGAGGCAATGAAATGCGTCTAACAAGTTCAAGCAGGTTCCTGCGTTCTGACATGGATTGCTGCTGCACGTCTTCCGCTGCACTGTCTATGAAATACAGAATGCCATAAAACTGAGTTTAAATCATAACGGCTTAAATGGAAGGCCTTTAATCATATGAGCAATAATCCTCAAGTGAAATGGATGATTACAGCGACACCTGTTCTATTGTCTGAACTTTTGTCTCAAGCGTCGTCACTCTGGTGTTGAGCTGATTGAGCTGGTTCGTAATATCCGGAGAAGGACCACTGTTCTTTATGGTGTCGATGTCATCTTTGTTCATTTTGATCTGGAACAGAATTGATTAAAACTTGATTAATTTTTTTTTAAACTTTACCCAGATACAAAGTGCTTCAGTAACACAGACAAAATGCTTGATCTGTGCTGACTAGAATAAAGAAAATTGAATGTAAATGGAATAAAACCAAATTAAATGCAATTATGTAATGAAATTAAATTAAACAAAATGCACACAAAAAGAAAAAAGAAAAAAAGTCAAAATGAAACAACAAAATTAAACCTAAACAAAATGCATACAAAAAAGACAATAAAATAAAAAAAAAGTAAACATAAACAAAAAACAATAAAACAAAATTAAATAAAAAGAGCACAATTTAGCAAATTGCAAAGTGCTTCAATAACAGACAAAATGCTTGCTCTGAGCTGACTAGAATAAAGAAAATGAGATGTAAATGAAATAAATCAAAATTAAACACAATTATGGAATGAAATGAAATGAAACAAAATGCACACAAAAAGAAACAAAACAAAATAATACAAGTCAAAATAAAACAACAAAACAAAAAAACATCAAATCAAACCTAAACAAAATTCACACAAAAAGACAATGAAACAAAGTAAAAAATAAACAAAAAGCAATAACACAAAATAAAATAAAAAACACAACCAAAGAACTCAATAAAATAAAATAAAAAATAAATAAAAAACAAAATCAACAAAACAAAAAATAAAATGATAAACCCTACAGACATTTTGGAATTTTTATTTTTAATCAAATTCTCATTTTCTGAGAATAACATAAGCCTCAAGTCTTGCAATTATTAGCTCATCTAATATGAGTCATATTTTTACTCAGAAATCTGATGCTTCAGTCAAACTCATCATGAGCTCACCTGATTTATCTGCTGGATGAGATCCTCGGCCCCCACCTTCACACTTCCTGTCCCTGAGGTTGTGAAGCGAATGTCTTTGCTGTAGCCAGCAGAGAATGTGAGGTGACCATTTTCTGATATCATACGAGGCCTGCAAATCAATTACCAGGTAGGACACTTTTAATTTTTAACTTGCAGCAGAATTAAAAACCTTTATTGTTTAAAAACAATCTATACTGTTCAATAACATCATCCGTTTCATGACCATCTTCACATTGAAGCACAAAATATTCACAAAATTATACAGAGAGTTGCAGCAGGGAAAACTCAAAACAAACCCCATCCAAGCGTTTGAAACTATGAGAACTGATCTATTCAAATTTCAGGTGGTCTCAAACACGGCAACGTATCAATCTTTCAAGCAAACATAAAATAATGAATTTAAAATACATACTGGTCAGTGCTGATGTCCCTTTTTTGCCTGTTGTTAGATTTACCACCATGGTCACACTGCAGTCCAGAGAGGAAGAGCAGAAAGACTAAGAGCCAGGAGAAGCTCAGTGTCCGAGCCATGCTGAGAGAACTCGTCCCAGGACGCTCATCAGACACTGTACTGTACCTTCACACCTAAACCTGCCTAAAACACAAGCAGCCAGAGATGCACTTTGGACCCAAGGAGTCTTAACGCCACTGCATTTCCTAAAATCACTCATAAAGAACACGTAACTGTCTAGAGGGCATTTAACTCAGCTGCATGCCAGCGATTTGACTTTATTGGTCAAGTGTCAGTGGCTGTCACATGTTTTTGGAGATCAGTAACCAAAGTTAAGACTGAAACTGCTGCTTAGGGCTCATTCTCTGAATATGAACAGCTTCACAGTAAATGACCATTAAAGCTAATATAATCAGCTATTTAAAACATTTTAATTAGTGCTGTCAAACGATTAATCGCGATTAATCGCATCCAAAATAAACGTTTTTGTTTACATAATATATGTATGTGTACTGTGCTTATTTATTATGTATATATAAATACACACATTCATTATATATTTAGAAAATATTTACATGTATATACATTTATATTATTATTAATCTATACTTCCACTGATCTTTTGTTTTTGTGTAATCAAATGAAGGAAAATATGTAATTTCACACACTTTGTGACAATAATTAAAAAAAACTAATGTTCAGTAAAAATAACATTTTATTTATTAATATACAAATTTTCAGAAAAAGAAGAGAAAAAAAAAAATCCAACAATAGACATAGCCTTAATTTGAAAAAAAAAAAAAACATTAAAAAAGATATTATATATACATTATACATAAATTTTCCCTGTACATGGTTGCTTTCTTTCAGTCCATGTAATGTCTATTTTGAGATCACGAGACGTATAAGATGTGAAACCACATGGATGTTCAAGCTGTTTCCCAGCACACGGTACTGCTGCTTAACGGAAATGTGCTTTGGAAATGCTGAAACACACAAAATATAAAAATAATAAAAAACAGATTGACACAATATATAAAAAAATGGGTTATGTACAAACAACATGAGGGCCAGTGAATGACATTTCATAGACAACTACAATAATGTAATATATTTCACTAAATGCTCAGTACGCCCTTAAAACACCTCGTCAAAAAAAAAACTATTATATGGTAAAATGCTTAGGAGTCTGTCTAAAAACAAACTCTTGACATCATTTGCAGCTGTTTTTGAATCGAATCAAATCCTGTAACAGCTTATTATCTGCATGGAAGCCAAGAGTGAATAATGGGAAGTTATTTATTAACCTTTCACACTCCAGTGGAATGACAAAGTGGACTTTAAAGCTTATGTTGCTGAAATCTTACATCATAAAAGGACATCTATGCACATCTGTTTATATTAATGTTAGGTTTGAGAAGATTTCTGTTAATTCATGTGATTTTATTGTGTGCTGTGAGGGGTGAATGGGGTCAAAGTCTTACTGAAATCTGCAGGAAAGCCCATGAGGTTGGCGATCTCTCTGGGTGTGAAGTATCTCAGCTTTAACTGAAGAAGCTGCTTTAGTTTGTCTTCTTCAGAAAGCAGCTCCAGGTTCTTAAACACGGTCTCTAGCTCCACATCCACACAGGACTGCAGGACAGAGCCCGTGCCCTCCACATAGTGACCATAACTACACAAAAACAATCAACGGTTATAACCAACAAGGATATTAGCTGGGGAATCATTTTAAATATGGTCAAACATGTTAAATAGTACACTCCTATTGGTGGCTGAAAATGTTAGTAAATTTAGTACATATTAAATACATTAAATATTTTTCCTAATTATAACTGCATTTATATTTATATAAAAAATTATAATGATATAATAATATAAAAAATTATATGTAATTTTTATATAATAATTATGACGTAAAAAACAAATAAATT
>NW_015549581.1:1064674-1067503 GCF_001515605.1 Sinocyclocheilus anshuiensis
ATATGCTGCTTTTTCGCTTGCTTCAATTGTTTGTAAGTGTTGTAAACTCTCTCTCTCGCTCTCGGACAGTCATGTCTGTGAATGAGAGACTGTATCGCTGTGATTTTTATGTTCATTACAGTATTAATATATTAATAATCATATAAATATATACATTTAAAATAAATAATTATAAAATTAAATATAAAAATATAAATTTATATGTTTTTTCATTTCTTATAGAATATATAAATAAATTTATAAATAAAATAAATTACGTATTTATCATAATACAAATTAATATTGTAAGGCACACACCCTTTAGTGAAGCAGACTGATCTCCTGCAGCTGGGCTGAACTACATCCATCAGTAAAGCGTATCTGAGCAGGGTTTTGGGGGGCAGCAGATACTGATCCATGTCTTCTTTATCCTCCTGCAGGAAGTCCTGCAGCCTCCGAACTGTTTCCCGACTGTCCTGGATCCTCTTCCTTCCCAACTCTTGTTCTGTCTCCAGCTTAAAAATGATCGTCCCACTCTTTTCTCTCTCACATTCAGATGATGTAGGATTATTGTGTGGAACAGCGAGACTGTCTGGTGATTCACACATGGGGAAGCCCTCCATAATCTGCCAGTAGAAGAAAAGCTTCAGTATTCAACTGCAACTGCATTAGTTAGAATAGATCTAAACAGAAAAGTACCTCTGCTGAAGTCGGGAATGAGAATGATCCTGGTGGTCTCTTTGCAATGAGGAAGTATCTGAGCCTAGAGTTAGGTATCCCAAGCTGTGGCAATAAAAACCATCATGAAAACAAAACTGGGATACAAAACTATTAAGAGATGAAGAGACATGCTTACAGATGTTGGTGAGATCAGAAACTCCTGAAAGCTGTAGTCACACTCTCTCAATGTCTTAAGCAAAGCATCCCTGTAAATTAAAAGACCAAAACAGCTCAGTTACGCTTTTTGATACTAACTAAAAATTGGCTTATATTGGCTCTGATGGTTCCATGAAGAACGTATAACATCCATGGAAACTTTAAAGGGATAGTTCACCCAAAGTCATCAAATACCACTTGTTCCAAACGTGTATGAGTTTCATTCTTCCGAAAAACACAAAAGAAGATATTTTGAAGAATGTTCATAACCAAACAGCTGACGGTAGCCATTGACTTCCACAGTATTTTATTACATACTATGAAAGTCAATGGCTACCGTCAACTGTTTGGTTATCAACATTCTTCAAAATACCTTCGTGTTCAACAGCTGAAAGAAATGTATACAGGTTTGGAACAATTTGAGGGTGAGTAAATGATAGAATTTTCTTTGGAGTGGAAAAAAGGTTCTTTAGTTCATTAATCTGTTCTAAAAAATATTCTTTTAAGAACTATTCACTGAAAGGTTCTCAGAAATAGTTCTTCTATGCCAAAACCCACTTTCGGAACCTTTATTTTTTAAGAGTGTACGACTAATTTTAAGGTAAAGCTTTTACTTTTTTCAACATTAAAATACTTCCATTCATTCCAGTTTAATGTGCAGAGACAACTATAAGATTCTTATTAGCACAATCAATGGTGACAGAAACACAGAGGGGAAACCAGTCACCCCGTTGGCTCATAGCCATGTAACTATGGTGATTTCAAGGCTCCTGTGCCGCGCTGGTTACCTTGCAGCAGAGGTCTCAAAGCCCTTCACATTCTCCAGCAGAATGAAGCACGGCCGCTTGCTGAGCCTGCCGTGACGAAGAGAGGTACATTCTTACACAATCACGTTCTGGGGAAAAACAACTCTGGCAGAGCTCGAGAATAACACAGCGGATTTGAGAAAGGGCAAATGGAGAGGGAGAGAAAGGAAGCTTCTTTGTCCTTTCATCAGACATGAATTAATAATGCAAAAATGGTGCAAAAATACCATAGAATGGACACTGCCAGGAAATGTGGCTTGTTCATAGGAAGTAATATTAAGAAAGAGAGCAAACTCAAATTTGGAAATCAATATCAGAGAATTAATGTTTAAGTGACTTCAAAAGAGCACAGACTGATCAGTCGGACCTTGGCAGAAGCTCCAGTATATAGAGGAAGCTCTTTGTTCTGGGGTCGGCAACATCTCCCTGCAAACCAATCCTGTTGAGAAACACACATTAGCTTTAGTCAACCAATTTAGCAGCCTTTTCCATGCTACCAAAGTTTGGGGTTGGTAGGATTTTGAAATGTTTTTGAGAGAAGTTTTGTGAAATATTAATATTGAACTGTTTCTATTTGAATATATTTTAAAATGTAATTTATTCCTGTGATTCAAAGCACTCTTCAGTGTCACATGATCCTTCAGAAATCATTCTAATATGCTGACTTGCTGCTTAAATGTGCTATTATTATCAATGTTCAATGTTGTGCTGCTTAATATTTTTGTGGAAACTGTCATTTTCAGGTGTTCAAGATTTATTTGAAATATAATGCTTTCATAACATTAGAAATGTATTTATTGTTACTTTTGATCAATATAACGCATCACTGATGAATAAATTCCTTTCTTTCAAAAATAATAAAAAAAAAAACCTCATATAAAATATTTAAAGGGGTCATATGATGCGATTTCAAGTTTTCCTTTCTCTTTGGAGTGTTACAAGCTGAAGTTGCAAAGACTAAAGTCTCAAAACCTGAGATATTCTTTATCAAAGTTAAGACTCTGCCACGCCCCCCTAAAATGGCTCGTTCTAACACGCCCCCACATATCTACCTCACTATGTGGAAATATTTGCATAATGCCGCCCAAATGTTCACGCAAAGAAAGAAGGCGTGGTTTCAGTAACCGCAGTTAGTGTTGAAGCAGCCATGTCAGGGAGACGCTGTGTG
>NW_015549581.1:1068378-1089905 GCF_001515605.1 Sinocyclocheilus anshuiensis
CAAACACATACCAGCTTCATCACTGTGTCTGTCACGTGACTCTGTTCCCCTTTCGGGCTCTGTCTTTACATTTATTTTGAAAGCTGAAGCTCGCGATTATGGTAAGGGGCGTTACATTTCCGACGAGTGCTTGCGGTGTTCGGCCAATCACAATGCACTGGGTCAGCTGGCCAATCAGAGCAGACTGCGCTTGTCAAAGGAGGGGGCTTTGTAGAAAACGAAGCGTTTGAGAGAGGCGGGGCATAGAGGACCTACAATAATGTACAGTATTTGAAAAAGAATGTGTTTTTTGAACATTAAAGCATGTCAACATATTCTGTTACACCAAATACACAAAATAATGATCTTTAAAAAAGCATCATATGACCCCTTTAAAAAAAAAAGAAAGTCATACAATTTTAAACATGCATGCAAAAATAAAAATTATTGTTTTGTGTGAACTACTTCTTCAATGAACAAGAAAAACATGCTGATCACCTGGTGAACGGCTGACATGGTGGGCTCATCAAAATCACGTCAAAGTTCAGTTTGTCAAAATCGTGTAACGTCATTCCCTGATAGACAAAGCCAAAATAACTATTATTAAACAACTATACTTAAAAAATAAAGACATAAATAAATAAATAACTGCTCTTCAAAAAAAAAAAAACAACCTCACACTTAGAACAATTCAATGTTATAAAGCAAAAATATTAAGTTATTTAATCTTGCATAAGTCTTGATCTGTAAACATTCTTATACATTCAAAAATAAATTTACAAAGACAGATTTACGCCACAATAATGTCATTTAAATATCGAATCCATCTTCATTATCACTCTTTAAACCTCTATCCATTCTTTCATGCATTGTTTTATATTCTTACGAACTGAGGTCAGTGGCAGGTACATCATTACCATGCTGACGAAGCACAGAACCTTTAACCACCACAAAAACCACTCAGTTACACTTTTACCTCCTATTGCTTTTAAAAACGCAGTCATGAGACTATGTGCTGATAGAATTAACCAAGAAACATCATTTTAAGGATGTTACAAAAGAGACATGTTGTTACGAATGCAATAAATCAGTTAAATAAGACAGATTTTGCTTACACGAGCTGTTTGAGTTGCAGAAAGGTCAATAATCTGACATAACTCCGGGCAAAAAATGCAAAAAAGAAGTCAGTCATGATTATCTTACTTGTTAGATTATGTATTATTGTCTGTATACATTTGCAAAATGGGAGCCGCTTGTGCGTTCAAACAAAATGTGTTTAATCATTTTCATAACCAACTGAGATTCATGAGGGCAAGCACTGACCTCGATAGTTTTTGGCAGGAGTGGGGTATTGGGGAAGTTGTGTTTGTAGATTTCATTGGCTGTTGTGTTGACATCCACAGCAGCAACAACTTCAGCAGGAACTGAGCTCTCTGAAAGAAACGCACACATTTCAACTATTGAGAATTAGCTAGTCTTCACAACACAATTCTAAAGAAACACATGAACTTTTCTTCATGTCACATTTTATTTATGAAGAAAACGCACTGCAAATGTGCAGTAAGGGAAGAGTGACACCTGTGGGGATCATACAAGAGACTCATAAACACCACCAGCGTGTCAATCATTTTCTAGACAGAGCCTCTGCAACTGATCCTGTGTCAGTCATGTTATGCATAATCGCTACAAATTTAGACCAAATGACGTACCCTTTAAAGCATAATGCATCCCTCCTATTCCGCTGTATAACTCCAGAACACGGAGTGGCTCCATGGTCTCCATCTTTTACTGCTGAATAATGTTTATGATATTTTGACAGCGTCTCAAGCGTGCCACATGTGTGCGCTCCCGAACATGATCCTCTAGAAACAAGTGCATTGACGAAACGTTCCGCATTAGTTTTCTTTCTCTTATTTTATTCTTATTCTTCATAAATAAATCAAATAAAATACAACAATAATAATAATTATTATTATAACCTATTAAAATGTAATTTTCATTTAAAATAGTAACAGTAGATGACAATACCTTCAAAAAAAATGTATGTTTGTTTGCATGTTATCTTGTCAGTAGATTTTACTTAACTAAAAATATTCAAATATTGTTTAATAAATTGTTTATATTATTTTGTAAAATATATAAATAAATAACAAATATTTATATAATAGCCTACAAAACATCTAAAAAATATTTTAAAAATCTATTATTTAAAAAACAGAAATGAGCTAATAATTTTTGTATTTACCGGTAAACGAATGAATGGATAAATAAACTGAATATTTATCGTTTATTATGTATATTATACAATTTAAATACAATGCAAATACAGCTAATATTAAACATTATACGAAAATGCATTTATTAAACGGAAAAACAAATGATACAAAAGTGAATATAGGCTACTCTCCTGGTGTTGCCAGAGTCAAACTCTTTCATTGGTAGTTATGGAGAGGCACATTCTACTCCTCCGCCCCGACGGCGCTTCTGCGTCACTAAAGCTCCCTGCACCGTTATGTCATTAGCATAGGGAGTAGACTATAAATGCAAGCAGAACCTCTGCAGTGGTCTCGGTTGGTCTGGACAGGGTGCGGTAGTTCGTGAAAGTAGACGCTGACTTCAACAATACCCCAGAACTAAAGGATTTCAATGGCCAGCCGACCAAACACATCTTCTTACAAAAGGATGTTCGGTGGAGAGCGACCAGCGATGCTTCGGTCCACTTACTCCAGCCGGCAGTACAGCAGCCCGGTGCGCACAAGCTCGCGGGTGTCCTACAGCAGCGCGTCCTCCGCGTCTCCATCCATCTACATGAGCAAGGGCGCGAGGGTGCGCACCAGCGCGCCGCTGCCCAGACTCGCCACCGATACGCTGGACTTCGGGCTCGCCGAGGCCATCAACACCGAGTTTAAAGCCAACCGAACCAATGAGAAAGCGGAGATGCAGCATCTCAACGACAGGTTTGCCAGTTTCATCGAGAAAGTGAGATTTCTGGAGCAGCAGAATAAGATCTTGATCGCGGAGCTGGAGCAGATGCGGGGCAAAGGCTCGTCCCGGGTCAGTGATCTGTACGAAGATGAGATGAGAGAACTCCGGAGACAAGTGGACCAGCTCACCAACGAGAAGTCCACGGTGGAGGTGGACCGGGACAATATGGGAGAGGACATCGAGCGCCTCAAAGAGAAGTATGGCCAAACATTGTCCAAGAGACTGTGCAAACAAACCAAAACTTTATAAGTGTAAAATAACATTAAATGTCTGCCAAGTGCATGAGTTTATAAAAATACTTTTTTTGCAAACAAGGGTTTAAAATCATATTATTGCCATTTCGTATTTCATATCACCAACAGAACTGTATAGCTAATAAGAAAAATGCATTCATAAATGCATTTTAAAGGTGCATTTATACAACAAAACAATGTATAAGTTGAAGATTTAGAGTGTCTATCTCTAAAATCCTATATATAAATTTATATACATTGTTTTGAGTTTAAATGTTCATTTACTGATAACTGAAAATGTACTGTCATTGCATTAAGAAGCTGGTTCTACCTGCCTTGATCCTTAAAATTATTTTTATTAGTGTAACCTAAGATAGGTTGATTTAGTCATATTAGTATATTTAATAATATTTCTGAAATACATAAAACCTGTTTATTTAGATGTTATCCCATATTATGTTTTTTTTTTTTTGCTGGTGTAATATGGTGTTGAATTTCTCTCAGGACAAAGCTTTCTCTTTACCAGGTCAAATAAATGTTGTCTTAGGTTTTATATTTATATTTATATAAATAAAATATAGGCTAAATTCATATATAAATGCCTTAAACAAAACTACATTTTTATTATTATTATTTACTCTGTAAGATTAGTTGAATTTCTGTCAGGACAAAGCTCTTCTTTATAGTGTTTTCTCGTTACCAGGTTAAAAACAACCCATTATTTGTTTAATTTTTTGATACAGCCAAAGACAATACATTTATTTTATTTAGTTTGTTGTCAAAGGCTTTCTTATTGTGCCGATGAGATGCTCCAGTGGGTTTGGTTGTGTTATACAGGGTGTGGCTCTGCTTAAATATTCATCTCATTTTCAGACTTCAAGAAGAGATGCTCCAGAGAGAGGATGCGGAGAACACCCTTCGGGGCTTCAGACAGGTACATCTTCACATGTTCAGAGAAACCACAACCATTTTTATATGTGTTCTTGGACCTGATGTTTGATTGGGTGCTACCGCAGCCACAATTACAATGTGATCAGTTAGCGTTCCAGTCAGTGTTTGCAAGACGCTACTGATTGTCTCCTCACAATAAAAGGGTCAGTGCAGGCCTGGTCAAGCTGCCCTCTTGTCCGGCATCAGATTTAGACAAGCAACTGAAAAGAAAGCTTTGTCTGAGAACAGGCTGGACGTTCATGACAAAGCAAACTGTTGTATGAGTGGGAGGGGCCAGTGTTAACCAGGGTACACTGGTGACTTATGGACACAGAGGAGAGGATGTGTGTGTGTGTGTGTGTGTGTGTGTGTGTGTGTGTGTTTATGTGTGTGTGCTTTAAAGGGTGTCTGCCACTACCAGCTGCAGCACTACAAACAGTTAGCAGCAGGCAAGCTATTGTTATTCACTTCAGAAAGGAATAGCTTAAAAGAATTTACATAAACTACCATTCAAAAGATTGGGGTCAATAAGATTATTTTAAAAGAAATTAATACTTTCGTTAATACAACTGCATGGTTGCATTTAATTGATCAAAATTGACAGTACAAACATTTATATAATGGTACAAAAGATTTCTATTTTAAATAAATCCTGTTCTATCCGTCAAATAATCCTAAACAAAATGAGTTTTTTTTTTAGGATGTATTGTGGTTTGCACAAACATTAAGGAACACAACCGTTTTCAACATTGATAATAATAGGATATGTTTCTTAAGCATCAAATCAGCACATTAGAATGATTTCTGAAGGATCATGTGACACTGAAGACTGGAGTAATGATGCTGAAAATTCAGCTTTGCGTCACAGGAATAAATTACATTTTAAAATATGTTAAAATAGAAAACTAATAATATTTCCCAATATTCCTGTATTTTTGTCCAAATAAATGCAGCCTTGTTGAGGATAAGAGACTGTTCTCAAAAACATTTAAAAAATGACCCCAAGTTTTTGAACTGTAGTGTATAATGTGATTATTTTAGTGCAAAGGAATAGAAGAATGAGAAAAGGGAACTGTGTAGAACTCATAGGAAACACAAGTGGAAGTTTAAAACAACATTTTTAGGAGAAATGTCTCCTAGGTTTATACAAATAAATCTGATGAATATTTTATATGTGTTATGCCCACAGGATGTTGATAATGCCTCCCTGGCTCGTCTGGACCTGGAGAGAAAGGTGGAATCCTTGCAAGAAGAGATCGCTTTCTTGAAGAAGCTTCATGATGAGGTACTGAACCACCTGAAGAGAGAAACATCAAAATGAGATGTCATTAATATCTTAG
Source organism: Sinocyclocheilus anshuiensis (assembly GCF_001515605.1). Lineage (NCBI taxonomy): Eukaryota > Metazoa > Chordata > Actinopteri > Cypriniformes > Cyprinidae > Sinocyclocheilus > Sinocyclocheilus anshuiensis. The sequence continues at coordinate 1,073,846 of NW_015549581.1, forward strand.
GTGTTTCTCATTCATAGCATTAACATGAAATGCAAATGTCAATTTTTACATTATTTTCACCCCAATAATGTCACGTGTCTCCTCGAGAGTGTCAGAAAAGATCAGGGCATGAATTAAAAAATGAGAGATTTTGATACAAATTGAAACCTTTCTTATTACATTCTTCTGAGACCAAATTCTATAAGTTTATACATGCATAATTTATTCTTCTAATGAATTTTAGGAGAAACATACAAGACAAAGCTCATGGTTTAAAAAACAACAACTCCTGAGCCATAAAAGAGTAGCTCTGAACAATAAAATGAATAAAATTTCCTCTGGCCATTCAACCATTCTTCTCACAGTCGTGGTTTTCTGGCTGACTGACACTTTTGTTGGGCTTGTTAATATCAGGGGATTGTCAGGCATGTGTGACTTGTTGCCATAGTGATTAAATGGGGCGTAATTCCAAGAGAATAAAGCGGAGACATTGTTTCAGGATCAGGAAGTACATTAGTTCAGGGCTAACAAACTACTGCTATTGTATTTCAGAATGAGATTTGTTCAGTTTACGTTCAAATCAAACACCAAAAATTATGGCACACAATTATTATACATTACCATTCAATAGCTGGGGTCAGTCAGATATTCTTTTGAAAGAAATGAATACTTTTATTTAGCAAGGATGCATTAAATTAATCAAAAATGACAAAAATACTTATAATACTTATATTGTAACAAATAAACTATACAAATTAAACAAATTATAATGTACAATAATACTTATAAGGTAACAAATGATTTCTATTTCCACAAAAATATTAAACTGTTTTCAATATTATTGATAATAAATGTTTCTTGAGCAGCAAATCAGCATATTAGCATGACTTCTGAAGGATCATGTGACACTGAAGAATGGAGTAATGATGCAGAAAATTCAGTTTTGCATGCATTTTAAAATATATTCACATAGAAAACAGTTATTGTAAATTGCATTACTATTTCACAATATTACTGTATTGTACTGACCTTGAACTTTTGAACAACAGTGTACAATGCAATATTCACACTGTAAAAAATGACCGTGAATTTAACGGTAAAAGACTGTAAAAATGCTACAGTAAAAGATAGGTTTCAAACTGTGCATTTGGATTGTTAAAGTACATTTTTCCAACATCTCCACAGGAACTTGCTGAACTGCAGATTCAGATCCAGGAACAGCATGTGCAGATTGATATGGAGGTGGCCAAACCTGACCTCACCGCTGCCCTGAAAGACGTCCGGCAGCAGTACGAGACTCTGGCTTCCAGGAACCTCCAGGAGTCTGAGGAGTGGTACAAATCCAAGGTCAGGTTCTCATAATAAAATAGATAATTCTAATAAAAAACAGGCATCTCAACTTTTGAAAGGAGGGGAAAAAATGTTCCCATATTCCATATCTTTTCTGTATCTAATACAGATTTACTTGCAGCAATAATAAATACAGTTTGTGGAGAAACACCTGAGATAGAAACATCAGATAGAACTTAGTTAAGTTACAAATGAACAATGAAACAATACAAGAAAGGATCTGATCTGAAAGACAGTGTGAGATGTTTGAGGAATCAACTCCTTAAGACGTGGCAGATGGTCGACAGAGAGGTTTGTGTGGATTTAGAAGCCATCTGCTCCTCTGTCACAGTATTAATCATCCTAATGGACCGATTGATCTATTAACCTAGATCTTCAAACATGAAACCAGCACAGTCATCAGTGGCCTTCAGTTGTAAATAGAAAACAAAAGTCAGAGAGGCAGATGTAGCTTTATCTTCATCTCACACTTTCTCTTTTTTGTAGTTTGCTGACCTATCAGAAGCTGCTGCCCGTAACAACGAAGTGATCCGTCTGGCCAAGCAGGAGGCCAATGACTATCGCCGCCAACTTCAATCTCTCACCTGCGACTTAGAAGCTCTTAAGGGAACTGTAAGTACTGGAGAACATTATATTAGCTTCAGTGTTATTTTAGTATCATTGAGATACTATTATAGATTTTATTCATATTTTTATTTTCTGTTTTCATTTAAATTTTTGAAGTTTTAGTAAGTTGTTATTGTCATTTTTGAATGATTTGATGATTTCAGTTTTAGTTTTAGTTTAGTACATCAAGTTAAACGAAATTAACATGAGAAATATTTTTGCTTTTTATATAATTTAATTTAATTTTAGTTCATGTTTATTTAGTTTCAAGTAAAAAAAAAAAAAATTATTTTAGATTTAGTTAACTATAATTAGCATTTATTAAAGAGCTTTATATTACGACTGTTTAAATGACTAATTATCAGATTCATCATTTCAGAATGAGTCCCTGGAGCGTCAGATGAGAGAGATGGAAGATAACTTCTCCATGGAGGCATCTGGTTACCAGGACACCATCGCTCATCTAGAGGACGACACCCGCAATATGAAGGATGAGATGGCGCGCCATCTACGTGAATACCAGGATCTGCTGAACGTTAAAATGGCCCTGGATATTGAGATCGCCACCTACAGGAAGCTGCTGGAAGGGGAAGAAAGCAGGTGAATGTTTGCTTTTGCAAATAGAATTTCTTTGTATTGACTTTGTATTCTTAGCTTTTCTTTAAAGGCACATTCAGCATGGACTTATAGTGACACCTAGTGGAATAAACGCGGGAACATGAGTTTTGGTTACTGATTTGATGGTAGAAAGCAGTGTTATTTTAGTATTTAGTATATGCTATTATATTTTTTATTAACATTGTGAATTAGCTTTTACTTTTCTATTTTCAGTTTTTTATTTTATTTAATTTTCATTCAATTCTTTTATTTTATGTCAGCTTAATTTCAATTAACAAAATATTTTTAATAGTATTAACAAAAACTATTAAAAACATGTTTAACCCTGGTAACTAGACGTTATCTTTTGCTCACAAAATAATTTAACTGAAATGAATTAATTAAATAATGCAAATAGTATTTGGCTGGTCACTTGACCTCAACATGGTGACCTTCTCACTGTAAAATATATCAGTTTTAATTTACTAAGACTATAAATATACAACCTTTTTAATGAGGGGAAAAACTGAGTGAAACTTTTAGACTTGACTATTTAAAATATATTACAAATATGTTTTTTTTTTTACTTAACATTGGTTTTTACATATTATTTCTCTCTTTTCTTTTTCTTTCTAGGATCACCACACCATTCCCCAACCTCTCATCATTAACCCTTCGAGGTACAGTATTTTTTAGTTCATCCTTAAAAAATTGTGAAGAGTGGAAAAACAATGCTGAATGCAAATAATTTATTACAGCACATAATCATGAATAATTATGATAGTAAAATAAATAGGCTTATCGCTTTTTAAAATGGAGAAGAAAATGCATCCCATGTCCTATATTTTGTTAAAATAGCATCCAGTTAAATCAAATCAAATATACGTTTACATGCAGTGGGAATAAACATAGTTTGGGCATGAAACAATTGAAATTCAAGATGCATTCCGTAACCGACATTTTTTAAATATACCATCGAGACCAGAGATGGACATGTGAGTGGCATAACAAGTCTTTACACGTGTTATTAAGTTACAATATGAAAATCACGACCTTCTGACCTTTCATCCACTGCAGATAATTAACGAGTCCACCCAACATGATGATCTGGAATGAGCCGCATGTGACCAGTAGGGCCACTAGAGAGCTGAAGATCCATGCTGGAGTAGAACGAGGAGGAATGGAGTTTCTTTTGTTGTTTCTGTTGAGAGTAAAAAAGAAAAAGAGCTTTAAAGTGCCTTTAGAGCGGTCTGTTGATAGAGCTGTATTAGAGCTGAAAAGATAACGTAGGCCACTGAATAAACCAGCTTTATCCAGGTTTATGTTTACCAGGATGTCTGTAGTTTACACTGTTGAAGACCACAGCAATACTGCTACACCTTTTACTGTTTTGTATAATTATTGCAAATGACCAAAAACTTGCATCACAAGAAGACCAAACTGTCGACAAATTTCCACAAATTCAATAAACCTTTTAAAGAATAATCAGATTGCTTTCTTTTATGAAGAGTATTTGTCCTTCATTTCTTATTACCGTGCCAAATGAGCTAAACATCTGAGGGGCTTTTTGAAATGCTTCTCTGTTGCGCAGTAAAATCTTCTACGTCATAAAAATAAACAGATTAGCAGGATCTATCCGGGCAATGAGCAACACAAGAATATTTCTATGATCTAATTAAAGATAATTTGTCGAGCACAAGCATTAGTCCTAATGGGTGAGCTCTAATGAGATCATCATCTCATCATGTTTAGTGATTAGTTCTCGGCATGCTTAAATAGCTGCCAATCAACCCCCAGTTTCAAGACCTCCACATGTTTTCTGATATGATTTTATGTACCTTCATAACTAAGAGCTAATCCCAAATCCATTTTTTCCCGAGGGTGAAAGCAAAGGGTAAAGACCAGGCAAATCGTGCCAGTCTGAAGGAGGATTTAGCATATTGGCATTGATTCTATAAAATATTAAGATATTAAGCCAACTCTGTTGAAATTAAACCAATATCTTAAAACACCCTTGTACCAGTGTTATTTTAGTATCATTGAGATCACAGATTATAGTTTTTGTTAAATTACATTTTATTTGTATATTTTCTTTATAATTTTAGTAATTTTGATGTGTGGTTTTGTCTTTTTTAATATTTCTCGTATTTATTAATTTCAGTACACCAGATTAAAGTAAATTAAATAGAGGAATGTTGCCTTGGCAACTAGCATGAAATAAAATAAGTCTTTTATAATTTTATTTTACTCCAGATGATGTTTATTTTATTTCAGGTAATGAAAATGTAACTTTTTATGGTTTTAGTTAACTATAATAACCTACAAAACTCCAAAAAGCATGAAAATTCTAACGACTCAGTTAATATCAAATTGAAGTATAGCTAAACTAAATGTTATTGCTCTGTAAACAACATTTTTCTATTGCCTTCACCTGATTAAAATAATATTTTAATAACTATCATTAAATAAATCCAATTATAGGCTGAGGAAATCCAGACATTCTATCATGCATGGAATAAACTAGTTAAAACTGAAATACTTTATATTTGAATTCAATTATACTTATTCTTATATGACCGTTACAGGGTTAAGGCAATTAAAAATGTTGTTTACATTGCAGAGTGAAGGCATTAGCATGTAAATGGAACCGTTCTGCATCCAGTTCCATTTCTATGGTCCAAAACTTTTACTTGTCTGCTCTCTAGTGGACATGGGTTTCAACTGAATTAAGTTCTATGTTTATGTTATTGTAAACAGAAAAATAAGACAGAAGAAGAAAGAGAAGCAGTAAGCAAAGTTTATCTATAGTATTTTTGTAACAATTATTGTTGGTTATGATAGTGTTTGCAGGTTAAGAAAATAAAGAGAGATAAAGAATTAATAAATAAAATCTGATTTGCGAGAAATAATGTGTTGTAAGATATACAGTGGGTACGGAAAGTATTCAGACCCCCTTAAATTTTTCACTCTTTGTTATATTGCAGCCATTTGCTAAAATCATTTAAGTTATTTATTTTTCCTCATTAATTTTAAGGGGGTCTGAATACTTTCCGTACCCACTGTAAATGTTTAAAAAAATTAAGATATAAACTCTGAGAAAAAAAACTGAGAAAATTCAGAATTGTGAGATTTAATCTTCCAATTTAAAGTAAAAAAAAAAAAGTCAGAATTGCACAAAATAAAATCAGAATTCTGAGAAAAAAAAATGTAAGCGGTATTTTTTATTTTATTTTATTTTTTATTGTGAGGGGAAAAGACTGCTATCTTTTTATTTTTATATATTTAATTTAATTTTAATTTTAATTTTTTGCTTCCATAGTGCACCACCTGGAATCAAAACTGAGTACAAGCACATTTCAAAATGTCAAAATGAATGTTGATATTTTGTTTCTAACGCAAAGACATTCATTTATTTGTAGTGAGTGAGTGATTTAACCTACAACAAACTACAAACTACTTTCCAAACTACTTTCCTTCTTACACTGTTTGATTAAGTGAAAGACAGGAAGAAATGATCTATGCTTGATTACAATCATGAACACGCAGGGTCTGATGAGAAGAATGTGCCCGTATAGCAGCATCATTTAATCACTAATACTGTCCAAATTAAAAATTATTAGACAGAGACTACAGAGACAGAGAAGCAGAAGCTCAGAAAATCTATTTTTTAATTAAACTGAAAACGTATTTAGTGGCAGTGTGTGTCTCTTACCATAAAACTTGAACAGTACATGGACAACTCGGCCCTTAAACTGTGTTTAACAAACTCCAGCATGGAAGTGCCTGACTGGTGTTGTTCTGATTCAGTAATTGCAGGTCTAGCAGCTGCAGGGACTCATCTCAGGCATCCAAAATGGTCCACAGCCCTGCTGTTCCATTACAGATTTCATTACCTCCTCACTGTGAAGGGCAATCTGTGTCATCAGCAGGGATATGGGAGAACTGAGAGAGATACAAAGGAGAGAGAGAGCATTGGGATGGTCTCTAGAGATTTCTGACAAAACAGAGAATGTTGCTTTTTTCAAACCAACAAAAATGATAGTAAATCTAAACAATAAGCTGATAAACATTTATGGCAGTGCAGGTTCTCATCACTGTTCTTATTGTGAATTATATATTCATTATTGTGTACTTGCAATACAAACATTTTAATGTGTTAATTAAGCTTTATATACAGATACGTTACCTTTTTTAAAGGTTATTTTTTTGTGAAGCAACTTGATCTCTGGAATACTTCATTCTGATAGGTCAATTGTACAGAGCCCCTATATGATATTATTTTGCACAAATACTGTGCTCCCTCAAGAAACTTTGTATTCACTCGCAAAACATTTGCTTTCTCTCACAAAAGTATTGTGTTCCCCCAAGAACTTCGCGTTATCTTGCAAAATATTTGCGTTCTCTTCCAAAAGTATTGTGTTCCTCTGAGAAACTTATCTTGCAAAATATTTGCGTTCTCTCGCAAAAGTACTGTTCCCCCCTGAGAAACTTTGTGCAATCTTGCAAAATATTTGCATTCCAACGCAAAATATTGCGTTGAGAAACTTTGTTATCTTTCAAATTATTTGTGTTCTCTTGCAAAAGTACCGTGTTCCCCTGAGAATCTTTGCATTATCTTGCAAAATATTTGGGTTCTCTCACAAACATATTATGTTCCTCCGAGAAACTTTGTGTTATCTTGCAAAATATTTGTGTTCTCTTGCAAAAGTATTGTGTTCTTCTGAGAAACTTTGTGTCATCTTGCAAAATATCTGTGTTCTCTTGCAAAAGTATTGTGTTCTTCTGAGAGACTTTGTGTCATCTTGCAAAATATTTGCGTTCTCTTGCAAAAGTACCATGTTCCCCTGAGAAACTTTGCATTACCCTGCAAAATATTTGCATTTTCTCGCAAAAGTATTTTGTTCCTCTGAGAAACTTTGCGTTATCTTGCAAAATATTTGCATTCTCTAGAAAAAGTATTGTGTTCTTCTGAGAAACTTTGTCTTCTTGCAAAATATTTGTTCTCTTGCAAAAGCATTATGTTTTCAGAGAAGCTTTGTGTTATCTTGCAAAACATTTGTTTTCTCACAAAAGTATTGCGTACGTATTAGTAACTGTACTAGTTTCATTTCTCTTGCATCGCTCTGTGGCTGCTCTCTTCTCACATAATATAATAATATGAATAATACAAAATAAGAAAAATCATGAACTCATGTCAAGTCAAGTCAAGTCAAGTTTATTTGTACAGCGCTTTTCACGATACAAATCATTGGAATGTCCATGCATTGTTTATTTGGGAGGGAGCCACATCATTAGCAGGATAATGAACATTCAGTTGGTCTGAATCACAAAATAAACCCCTTCAGGGTGACTAGAATAATTGCTTGCCTGTATTTGTTATTGTAACACATTTTGGAAAAAAGTCTAAATGTCACTGTTTATTTTGTGATAATGACCAGTCGTCCGTATATTATAACATATTTTTGGGGGGCTGAAAGCAAGATAATTACATTTATCTCCTAAAAGTTATTTGTGTTAAAGCAAAACTAGTACAAATTAAAATTCAAGTACAATTAAGTACAAATACACATTCTAAAGATATTTAAGCATTTGCACGTGGCTGACTAGGATAATGACAGAAGAGATCAGTTATGCTTTATTCATGTTTGACATGCAGTGACCTTAATAAAGATGAGCGTTTCTGAGCAACTTCTTCCTCTTCGTATCACAAGGGGTAATTGCTAGGGATGAGGCTTTAATTACCATAGTCCTTGATGAAACACTAATTTTTTTGTTTAACACTCAGCTATGAGAGCAGAATTAATTGCAGTGCTCAAGAGGGGCAAAGTAATCAGAGAACCATTATAACTAATTCTGGTGTCAGATTGTGTCACAAAAGATAGCTGTCTGTTTCAGAGCGCACTTTACTGAGAAAAGCAGTTGCACACTGTGAGTTCAGTAAATGAGTGGTTTACCTCATTTCGAATCCCATCTGTTTTATCGTCTTCTGTCTTATTGATTCCAGAAACAGAAAATGTTTTTTTTTATTGTTTGTAAAATCTTACCCGTTAAAAATTTGCTTTAAGACTATTTGAAAACAACATGTTTCCATTTGTAATTTATACATGTACAATCTATTGTGTTGTACCAGTTTAGCTACTTATATTACTGTACAGTATTACACAGAAATAACACATTTGGTATATCTGCATTATCTAATTGATTAGGCCTAAATAAGCGTTATCTCTGAAACTGTGTTTTTGTACACTGCCTGGAAATTAGCAAAGTGCATCTCAACTTGTTTTGCTTCTGGACTTCAGCATAGGAAATGTTACACTTTATTTAAACACAGTACCAAATGGTTTATTGTAAAAGTAAACAAAATGTCTTTAAAATTAAAGCAAATATTGCTGGTTTTTGAGGATGAGGACATGTCACAAAACTGGTCTGTTTTGCCATCTGCCTGTGCAGCTTCTACCAGGTGACAGATGAATGTGTGCCAAAATATTGTTTGAGTCAACAACTAAACATATGGAAAACAATAAGTGACAACCCTGATTCCCTATTGAAAAAAAAAAAACAGTATATGCTAGGATAGGTATATCCTAAGCAACTAGCTCCTGCTCAGGACCAGCTTAGGACCAGCACATAACCAGTTTAAAACAGCTCAAACCAGCAGCCATGCTTCAAAACATACCTAACCAGCATATACTGTTTTTTTTTCCCAATAGGGAATCAGGGTTGTCACGTAGTAATGGGGTCACGTATTTTGAATCCAAAATTAAGCAACTGTATTGAGCCATTGTTACGTATGCTTCAAAACATACCTAAGCAGTTACTGGATTTTTCAACAGGGTTGTGCCATAGTAAATGGTCTACAATTCTGTAGCACACTGCAGATGTGATTCTCATTTTGAGACTGCCATTTTGACAGTCTGCATTTGTGTGTGTGCATGTTCTTTAAAAAGGTCTTAAGTCTTTTATCTTACGAATGATTGGTCTTTTGGGAGGGAGAATCATTTGACAGATGAATGGTGACTTTGCTGGGATTGAAAGCTCAGATTCATGCTAAATGGCTCTTTTGACTCATGTCTTGTGCTGTAAAATAATATGGATTGTGATTACATTGCCTTCAGAGTTGTTCATTTCCATGGTGGAGGAGGCATTGCACATTTTCTGTCAAGGCAGTCACTAGGCAGGGTTGCCAGAGCTCAGAGAAAAAAATTCAGGCCAAAACTGAAACAAAACTCTCCCAAAAGGAATGAAAACTAGTCCAAAATGTTCCTGTGTCCACAGATGACAGCTGCAGGATTCCCATAAAGAGCTTTAAAATAAACTTTTCCCCCCATTTATTCTATGTATTACATTTTTTGTGGATGAGTTTATATTTGTTTAAATTTGATTATTTAATCTATTTTATTCCTCTTAAGTTATTGAAAATATCTGAATTAAAATATGTAAATGTACATAGATAGATGATAGATTGATGTGTCTAAAGGCTATTTTTGTCCTCAAAATGCATATTGTCCCTTCACTTCCCCAATTCTCCAATTTTTTTCTTCATATATTCAATTAAAATCCCCTCTGATATTTTCTGATCTCAGCCAAGACCATTATTATTAATAGCTTACATACTCTTTGCTCTTTGCTTCTCTCCTCTTCTCTCCACATTCACTCCTGTTTTATCTACACACAAGCATCAATGTGGAATGAATCTATGAATGGCAAACTCCTTAGAAAGTACACATTTGTCTAAATAAACCTGTTATAAAAAAGCTCTGCAATTTTTGAATTTTTGAAATAATCCAATTAAGTAGGAAAACCACAACACTGGCTCCAAGTTATCAGTCTTTGCATGTTCACGTTCAGTTTCCGCTGTATCATGACATCAAACGTTCAACATCTGTGGTAGACTGACTGACTCATATCTCCAGAGACGCCAAATCAGTGTCAGAGCTTGACAGATGACTGTTAAAAGTTGAATTTTTAAGGTTAGTTTAGGCCAGTTTAGAGGTCTAATACCTAGAGAGAGCTATTTGCTATAATTTCCTTTAACTTCATAGGCAGTTTCTCGTCTTGCACAAGACTATCCTCAGCTGTGATGTGAAGGGCAGCAGACAGAGAAAAATCATAGTTCAGTGAAACTTGAACTTGTGTCCGGTGTGACGCTGTGTAAGGTCCCGTCCCCACACTTGCGGTCTTGACCACTTGAGAGTGCGTGCGTGTGACAAAAAGTACACATGACGGTCCCAAGTTGGCAAAATGGATGTTTATTGCTTTGAATGCAAATAAATCCATGCTTTGCTTTGGAGTGGTATTTGAGGTGAAGCCCAGCATTCATCACATTCAGGAACTCGCGTGTCCCAAAATCTTGAAATTTCGAGGAGAACATTTGGTGTAAGTTAAATGAATTAGGTACTACATATAATTTAAAGGGGTCATATGATGCGATTTCAAGTTTTCCTTTCTCTTTGGAGTGTTACAAGCTGATTGTGCATAGATGCTCGTTATTGGTGCACAGTAAGCATTTTGTAAAACATGTGCAACTGCTTTTGCTTGCAACTGCTACAGTTGACTTGATTCTTCTTAATAGTTTAATTATGATGTGACACCATGTGATTTTGGTCAGAATGAATTGAACGTGTTGGGCAATTCTCTTTCATTTCTCTTTTTACTTACCACTATTTTGACAAAACGAGAGCAATTGTGTCTAATCAGAATCAGTTAGTGGTCATCAAACCTTACTTGAAAACTTACTAAAAAAAGGCAAATATTTAAAAACTTCAGTTCTATTTCAGTATATGGCATAATTAAAATACATGAATTGTCTTATTTACATGTTCCCAGTTCAGAAGGTCTGTAAAAATAGACACTGTAGTGGAGTTCAGGTGCGTTCATCAATTATAATTATTCCAACATGACATTATGGCAGCATTAATTGTATGCATAAGTAAGAAAGATATTTAAATGAAGCATTAAAATCTGCATGATTTGAGATGTGGAGGTGTCTGTGAGTGCTGAGGTGGGCAGCATAGACCCACCGATCACAGCCTCTGCAATGCACTCTACTCATTACCTTCAGTTAAACCAGCTAGATAGTCTGCTTGAACTTAACACTAGGCTTTTAGCAGCTCAATCACACAAACTATTGAACAAGACATTTGATGCGGCGAGCGCAGCCGAGCGTGTCAGAAGCTGTAACACAAGTGTATTGGTTTATCAGGCCTGTTGTTGGAGCGATAGAGTTTCTTACAAGTGTTTGCTGCTCTCACTGTGATGAGCAGGTAACTGGAGACGAACACGTAGAGTGGAACCGACGGAGCGTAAAGCATCTTATTCTCTCTCTCCACCTCTGAATAAGGCATAGGAGCTCCTTAAACATTCATGAGTCAATAGAAAACTCCTTCAGGATCCTTTTTGTGATTGTTTTACACTTAACCTTTGTTTTGCACTTACAGGTGATTTAGGTGTTCAAAGTTCAGACAGCTGTGATACGCTGGTACTCCAGGAGTGATAACCGCAAGGTCTTCAGAAGTCTGAATTGGAAACTCCCAGAGGAGATTTTATTGCTCAGAGTTTGCACCAGAGACTCTATAGACTTCTCACTTGTGCTTCCTTTAAGTATCAGCCTTATCAGATGTTTCTCCAAGAATTCCTTTAGAGAAAGATATAACATAAATGTGGTTGGCACTTATCAGGTTTGCATTTCCCAAAACCATCGTTAGCTAACTATAGTCGTGAGTTCCATTGAACTCTATTGGTAACGACGGAACTTGTGACCATAGTTGCTTTTGGGAAACGCACCCCATATCATTTGGAGGAGAATGATGGGAAAATGATGAGAAATGTTTGAGTTCATAATCACATTGAGATCTCTGAACTAAGTACAATTTGAGTCGTTATTGAGATCCATGCAACTCTAGAGCAGTAGTTCTCAAATTTTGGATTCATGGCCCCCCATTGTCCTGGGAAGTATTCGAAGCCCTCACTTAAATCTTTCTCTCACGTACTTTTGCTGTATGATGAAAATACTTCTTTTCAAACTTCTTTTCTTTTTTATTATGAGAAACTAGCAGTTTCTGTAGAGTAAAACAATTAACCACAATTATTATTATTATTATTTTATTCCAGAAGTTTAATAAATGCAACAGTTGCTGATGGTACAAGCTTAAATATTTATTTATTTATTTTTGAAATTATTTATTTATTTTATCAATTTAATAATATTTTAATTAAATATGTAATCTTTTTTTTAACTATATATAAATATATATATAATTATATTTTAAATCATTTTAAGTCTCCTTTGGAAGTTTGCTGATATATACAGAATTGTCATGTTTAAGGTCATGATTAAAATTACTTATACACCACTTGCTACCAATTTTTTAACATTTTAATTATTATTAATTATATGTTCAATTTTTTATTTAATTTAAAATGAATATTTAATTTTTATTTTGAACTTGTATATTTTCTAACTAATTTTAAATGGACAGTTCAACCAAAAATGATTCAAAATTCTGTCATCATTTATTCCCCCTCAAGTTGTTCCAAACCTGTATGAGTTTCTTTCTTCTGCTGAACACAAAGAAGATATGTTGAAGAATGGTGATAACCAGACAGTTGCTGGTAGCCATTGACTTCTATTTTTTCATAATATGAAAGTCAATGGCAGTCACCTGTTTGGTTACCAATATTCTTCATAATATTTTCTTTTGTGATCAACAGAAGAATCTATCCCTTTAACTCAAGAAGTTGAGAACCACCAAGATACATGAGTCATTTTCTGAAGGAAAAGTCTCTATTTGTTCTCCACTGAATCTCATTGCTGTCTTAGAGAAACAGTTGAGATCTCATTACTTGTGTTTCTTCCAGACTGCAACACAATTGTCTCCCCAAACAAATGTAACCAACCACACGAGCTCTGACTGGAGTGTCAACAGCTGTAAATACGCTGAATGTTTCAGGCACATAGCATGTTGTGAAACCACAAAAAAGGCAATTTTTTTTAACCTGTGAGCGCTGTGTTTGGTTGCCATGGATACCTGTGAGGTGAGAGTCCTGGGTGGGGTTTTGTGGACTATGGTCTTTTCAGAATCAGATAAACCAAGCTATTTATCCTGCTACACCCACTCAGAGATAGAGAAGTTAACATGCTTCGTTCTGCTCTTGGTGTCCTTGAGGTTTATATCTTTCTCTCTGGCGTTCTGTCAGAGTGTCACTGTAGGCTGACCCTGAGTTTTTTGCACTTGTTGCATTGCTTGAGTGAATTGGTGACTGGCCATGGACTGACTATACAGCAGTTCTGTAGTAAAACACCATTGCTTTTGAAATAGTTGTGATGTGTGTGATGATTGTATGCCTAGAATATTACAATCCAATTTCGAGATCACCATATATAACCTTATGCTTTTTCTTTCTTCCGTATCTCCAAAAGAGATATTTTGAAGAATGTACATGCTGGTGTTCTCCATACAATGAAGATCTCCAATTTTTTATGTGATGAGACAACCATTTTTATCAGGTCTTTTTTTTTTCTTCCCCCCCCCAGAACTTTCAAACTTTGAAAAGTTGACTTTTATGGTTTTGTAAGATGGACCCTGAAAGTTACAGTACAGTTTTAATTACAATTAAAGAATCTTTTTGTTGAATCTTTTAAATTGTTTGGTACATGCAGTGCAAAATTGTTTAGTCTTTATTAAATGTTTGAATTAGTGCTGTCAAACGATTAATCGTGATTAATCGCATCCAACATAAAAGTTTTTGTTTACATAATATGTGTGTATACTCTGTATATTATGTATATATAAATACAAGCACATGCATGTATATATTTAAGAAAAAATTTGTTTATATATTAAATATATTTATATATAATATAAAATATAAGAATATAAATATATATATGTACATGTAAATATTTTCAAAATATATACTGTATGTGTGTATTTAAATATACATAATAAATATACACAGTACACATGCATATATGATGTAAACAAACTTTTATTTTGGATGCGATTAATCGCGATTAATCGTTTGACAGCACTAGATTGAATTTATTAAATGTTGAATCTGTATCTACAACAAAATAGTATGTGAAGCTAACATGGCAATAAATGTAAATACAACAACAACATACTGTATATTAAGTAAGGAATAACTGATAACAGGCTATTGAATTATTAGAAAATAATGCACACCCGATGTGGTGATGCGAGTGCGAGTTATGATGATGGAACTACTTTTCTGGAACTACTTTTGCCATGCATTTCCCTGAAAATAACTGCACACCTTAGAACGTTCGTCAGCCAATCAAATTCAAGCATTCAACGGCCCCGTAGTATAATATGCTATATATTACTATATATTACATTTCTCTGCAATATATTAAATTATAAATATTTTTTAGTGTTGTAGGGACCACTTTTTTAAATATATTTATTTATTGTCATTTTTGTCATTCAATTTATGGAAAAGAGCAGCATTAACATTCTACTAAAGATTTTGTTTGTGTTCTGCTGAAGAAAGAAAGTTTTGCAGGCTTGGAATGACATGAGGTTGAGTGAATGATGATAGAATTGTTAACCATTTTTGGTTAAACTAACCCTTTAATGACCCAGAAATAACTATTTCTCTCACTGTGACTCTTTGATCTCAGCAGGTTTACAGCAGGTGTTTCTGGGTAATGACGCTGTTCTTTGGTCTCTGTTTTCTGTGCAGGTGGGTGAGGGGGGATTTGGAAAACAGGTGCTCAAAAACACAGCTGAATGGGAACGTCCACTCAGCTTGTGTGCGTGCAGGTAGATCACATTGCAGTCATGTGGGAGAGTCGCGTAAACGTCCATACAGCAATTTAACAGGTGCTATATGTTTTAAAACTGCGTGAATGGGTCATCATCCCTGAAGAACTCTATAGGATTTAACTAATATGACAGTTTAATTATCACTATGCACCAGCTGCTGTATGTGAATACAAGACACGTATAGAATGACCCCTTCACCGCTTCTTTACGAGAACATATATCCAGACAACATTCATTTTCACTTAAACGCACTCATCTGATTTAGATCTGACACCTTCTGACACTGTACAGAATCCTAGTGAAAACAGATCACAGCAATAAGACTCAAATCTAAAGGACACATATTTTTTGTGGTTGCTAAGTGACACCAAAATTGGCTCCTAGCCTTCAGGTGAATGGCGACAGAAATTTATTTTGTTTTTATTTCACCTGTTGTGTTGGGGAACATACTGTGGACGAAGACATGTCCACATGCCCCGCCCCACAAAAAAATAAATTTACCATGGAAACCACAGTTTCTGCAGAATACTTTTAGTTACTTCAGTTGTTATTATTATTAAAAACTGATTGAAATTATGAAAATATTATGCAGTAAATTTACATAGCATCTCTATCCAAACTGATTGCAAGCTTTTAGAGTCTGGTGTGTGTGTGTGTGTGTACATATATATTATTTGTGTGTGTGTGTGTGTGTGTGTGTGTGTGTGTGTGTGTGATTTATATTTTTTTTTAATGACAAA
>NW_015549581.1:1090089-1094552 GCF_001515605.1 Sinocyclocheilus anshuiensis
TGTGTGTGTGTGTGTGTGTGTGTGTGTGTGTGATTTATATTTTTTTAATGACAAACTTTTTATTCACATATATTTATACAAGTACAAGTTTTTTGGTTAACACTACTGCTCAAACGTTTGGGGTTGGTAAGATTTTTGTTTTGTTTTGTTTTTGAAATGTGCCTCTTATTCTCACCAAACTTGCATTTATTTGATCAAAAATACATACAAAAACAGGAATATTGTGAAATATTATTACGATTTAAAATAATTAATGTTTTATATATATTTTAAAATATTGTTTATTCCTGAATTTTAAGAAGCCATTACTCCCATTTTGAAGTGTTCTCCTGTCTCCCATGAACAGAATGTTAAAAAAAGGCATTTATTTGAAATTAATTTCTTTTTGTCACAATATAAATGTTTTTACTGTCACTTTTGTTCAGTTTAATGCATGCTGGCTAAATAGAAGTATTACATTCTTTTTTTTAAAAATACTGACTTTTGAATGGCAGTGTAGTAGTTTATATAAAAATGAAGAATGAAGAAAATGTACTGTAAGTGACATTGTTATTCAGTTGCTATTGTGTTCTGAGTGGTTATTAGTATTTTGTTGTGCTGTATCTTTTTTTGGTGTTTTTGACTTGATGATAGGACAGTTTAGAGTTGACAGGAAGTGAAGTGGGAGAGAGAGAGTGTGGTAGGTTTGGAAAGGTCCTGGTCCTAAAAGCTGGGATTCGAACTCGGGACGCCTGTAGCGCAACAGCGCTCTATGTCAGTGCACTGCCTACAAGGCTATCGGCGCCAATGTTGTACTGTTTCTTTGGCATTGCTTGGTGGTTAATAAGATGTTCTGGGTGGTTGCTAAGTGGTTCCTTACTGGCCCAAGTCAAAAGAGCTCAAGAGGTCTCTAAATGTGGCTCAGGTATGTCAATGTAAAAAAATGGTCAGTTAGATTACTTAAGTAGTAGCACATATACACTACTCCTCAACAAGCAGCAAAATTTGATGTATCATTTACACCTGAAGCACAAATGGTGCAACACGAGTTTCAACACTGAATTTTAATACTGTGTTTAGGAGTTTTGTTCAAATCCCTAAATGTCCAGTAGTAATATTGATGCTTCAATTGCCGAGTTCAACTTAAAAATGCTTAAGAGTGCAACATAAAGCATTGAACGAGTATTTTGTTACACCCAGTTCTTACATCAGGAAAATCCAAACATGTGTTCAGAACCTCCTCGACCACTCTGCATTGTCCAGTCAGTTCTGCACTAACAAAAGCTAATACTACAGTAGATCTCCGGATATTAGAAGGGTTTATGAATGTAAATGTCTCTTGATAATGTAATTCAAGACAGAATGGCTGATGCTTCAGTCATGCACGTTCGGTTTTCAGATCACGAGGGCTAATCAGTGAGTGAATTGAAGTGCCACAGGGTTGTAACATAACACCATTGAACGGTTGCATCACTCAAATGAGCTCAAAGTCCTGTTCAAAAGAGCTGTTTTGAAAGAGATAGTAAGAAATGTGTGTAATTGGATCAAATAAGTCTGTTATTTCAGCATTAAGTGGACCAGAAACATACTCAAGTATGTAAGTGCAGATGCTAATTCTTGGCCAACTTATGCTAAATGTACCATCATGTTGTATACCTTATGTTGTTGTTTTACTGAGGAGGAAACAACAAGGGGTGATAGAGTCGCACTCAAATACCGATTATTTTATTATTCAGTTAGCTACAGCAAATATAATATGTTGAGAATTTTACAAACTAACTTGTTGATCCACCTTGATAGTACACTGTAAAAAAAAATTACTTTTCAAAGTCATAAATAAAACAATGATTATTGGATGTGTTTCTTGCCATTTTTTTGTAATTATTTGTAAAATTGAGCAATTCCTGAGTGAAATTTTAAAAAAGTAAAAACGTAAAAATAATTCAGTGTAGTTGAAATGAAAGCCTGAAAGTGAAAACTGACTGTAGACGACGGTTTACGCTAATGCCTGCTATAGCACCCCTAGTAGCAATGCTTAGAATGCAATGTACTTGTCATGATCTCCAGCTGGAGTGCCCATGAGCTCCTCTAGAGGGCACTCCATTCTGTACCTTGCCATTCACTCAGGACTCCATTTCCCATAATCCTTTGCCCGGACTCATCAAGTGCATCACCTGTCTCTCATCAGATCTCATCATCAGTTCACAGCTGTCTCACATTAGTAGGACTATAAGAGTAGCACACACACTCTCTGTCATCGCTGGTGATTGAATGTTGTATAGCTCTTCCGTGGTTTCTAAGTTTCTGTGTTTCTAGATTCTCTGTTTCCTTGCCTTTGTGTTTTGATCCCTGGACTGTTTTCTTGTTTATGATTGTTTTGCTGCCTGCCCTGACCATTGCCTGATTATCTGGATTACTCTTTTGCCTTGCCACTGCCAACACGGTCAATGCTGTTGTTGACCACGCCTGTTTGACTGTGCTCTTATTAAAGCCTTGCATTTGGATCCCCACTTTGTCGTCACGCCTCCCTCGTTACAGTACTTCTGTTGTGCTGTGAATTGCGTTCTGGCTCATTTCGAAACACAGCTATGTTCCCATCCAAAACTGCATATTTAACTGTATTTGCATATTTAACACAGATTTGGAGTATTACATAAAACATTTGCGAATACAGCAATATAAAGCGAATAAAGTGTTTCCAGGAGAAAAAAGGTCACTTCACAAAATATCTGTAATAAAACTGAAAGTTGCTGCAATCGAAAAAACAAAAAAACCTGTGGCTATTTTTCATACATGGCAATAAACGCTGTCATGTTATCTTGCATTTGGAAATGTACAGCATGTTTGGTGTTTGTGAACACAATCGTGTGAGACAGTTCTGGGAGGGACCAGAACTAAACCAAATAATTTTGATGACAGACTTTGGCTCAGAATGATCAAACAAACATTTGAGACGCTGTGCATTGAAATTGGTCCACTAGTTAGTCCAGTTATCCAATCACATCGACTGTTGAGACAAAGTCACGCAAGTTTTTGTTGCGCATCGAAGGATTTATTTGTTAAATATGTTTCCATTGTAGTTTTAAGCACATATGTTTTTATGCACATTTTTTGAGTTCATATGCATCTTTGCATTTCTTTCCAGTATATTTTTTTATGCAATGTCCCAAATTTGCATAAAAAACAGGTGAATGCAAACATAGCTATTAACAGACAAAAAGCTTCCAAGAATTGTTGCATTGTTTATGTCCAAAACAACACGGTGTTAATCTGACATTTGATTAATCTGAATGGGTCCTATATGGAATCTGAGTATATAATGTTTTTTGTTAATTGTTTTTGACACCATAACCTGCTATAACCTTCGTTTAATATTATCCAACCAGCATTTCTGGCAGAGTGTATTGTTTAAACATCGCAAAAAGGTTGCCCTTTTGGAATAGCACTTGCCCGTATGTGCTTGTACAAACACACACCCACACATACAGTAACCACACAGGTTTGAAGAAGGCACGAGAATAAACATCAGCGCGTATCACTGACTCAGATCAGTGAATGCATATATGCTTAGCGCTCAAGTAAATGGGCGAGTGAGTGTGACAGTGAATGAGAGAGAGAGCCTGTAATCAAGCACAGTTTAGCAGTGGGAAGGGTCACAGTGTGAGCGGGAGGGGAAGAGAGTGAGAGAAACATCTCCCATCTGTGTGTTTATTCTCTTTACAGTGTAAAAAAGGCAGGCAACAGAGAAACAGGCTGTATGATGAGCTCAAGAGGGATTTTTACAGATGGGATGCACTCCCTGCAGGAGATGTCAACCCTGTGACTTCCTTCGCTAATGATCCTCTCTGATCTTTGACGTCCCCGCTCAGAGCACGCTTTCCCACCTGAGGAGTCTGTTTCCAGAGTTTCTCTCCCCTTGCAGACGGACCGAGTCAACTGGAGAACATGTCAGAGCTCAGCTCCAAAAAACAAGGATTTAAAAAATGCCGGAGTGCCACTTTCAGCATTGACGGCTTCAGCTTCACTATTGGTAAGAACAGCTGGTCAGGTATGTGTGGGTGGATGTGTGTTTCTGTGGCCAGCACTGATTTTTTTTCTGTGTGAGCTAACATGATGCTGGTGCAAGTGCCTTTGGGCTTTTGAAACCATTGATTAGTCTGTTTAGTTTGAGAAATCCCATTTTTTTGGTTTACTTCAAACAAATGTCAATCTCAGCACAGTATGAGGGTTAACTTTGCATTATATTTAAAGGGGTCATATGATGCTGCTAAAAAGAACATTATTTTGTGTATTTGGTGTAATGAAATGTGTTTATGCGGTTTAAAGTAAAAAAACACATTATTTTCCACATACTGTACATTATTCTTTCTCCTCTATGCCCCGCCTTTTTGAAACGTGTCGATTTTTACAAAGCTCATCGGTCTGAAAAAGCGAGGTGTGCTGTGATTGGCAGGCTATCCAGTGCGTTGTGATTGGCCGAATAC
>NW_015549581.1:1094747-1142460 GCF_001515605.1 Sinocyclocheilus anshuiensis
GCACCAAGAGCTTGTAACACTCCAAAGAGAAAGGAAAAATTGAAATCGCATCATATGACCCCTTTAAGGGTCCCAGAGACCTCAATGCTGTTTAATAATAATAATAATCATCATCATCATCATCATCATAATAATAAATGACAATAAATTATTATTATTATTATTATTATTACTAATAATATCATTTTATGTTTATTATTTTTATTATTATTGTTGTATTATTCTAAATTATAATAAAAATTGAATTATTTTATAATTAATAATATTATTATTAATTATAAATAATAATAATAATAAATGATTTTTTCTTTATTTTTTCTTGTTTTCTTTACTATTATAATAAAATAAATATTAATAAAATATTACATTCATAATAATAGTAATTCATCATAACTAAAAAAAATACAATAAAAACAGTAATTTATTATGATGATGATGATTATTAATTTAAATTATTTTAATATAAAATCAGAGTTGAAATATATTATTGCTGCTTTGTTTCATGCATTTACAGAACAGTGACTGACTTTTCTCTAATATACTATTCTGTCTGTTTTAAGTCAATTTGAGCTAAACAAAACAAAACAAAAAATGCAATAAATCCAAATAAACCAATCAGAGATTCTTACCATGTGAAAATATTTTAGATTTTTGTTGGTTTCTGAAACCCCAAATATTTGGAGGACGTGTTTTGAATCTTGTCAACACGTTTATAGTCAGTTCGCATACGATTATCAAAGTCGTTATGTATCAACCTGATATGTCATAATTTTGTTTGTTTTGAGCTATTAAATTTATCATAGGGTCTCTCAGACCCTGATAGAGCATGAGGGTTACATTAGCATTTAAAATGTTGGTGTTTATGCATGTGTGAAGGTTTCAGAAAAGGGTTTAGAAATGTCTCAATGAGTCACTGATCATAACACAAGCACAAGGGTTTAGTAAATTGGTTCAAGACAGCTTGAGATCACTTTCCTTGCATGCAAACTCTATTTTCTGTTGTGTCAATGCAACAAAGTGATTATGTCTCTTTCAGTCTCTCTGGGTTTCTCTGAGTCGCCTGAGTACAATTAGATTACATAAGAAACAACTTTTTTTTCAGTTCAAAATGAGTCACGATGTTCTGTGTTCTCCAAGAAGCGTGAATTCTTTTATTGTCCTGTCAGATGGTGAGGGACACAACATCAGGACGTTGATGTTTCTGACAGGGTTAGCCGATTTAGGCAAGCGCTGAACAAAGAGAGCTCGAACGTTGTGGCAGAACATTGGATGGCGGTAATTATACTCCTAAAAGGTCAAGGGCTTATATAACAGACCACAATCAGGAGATGAAGAAGTGGAGAAACCACGACTGTGCTCAAATCAAAGATATCAGGTGGAAAACATATCTATAATAGATTCTGTATCTGTATCTGTATATAATAATTCATATATAATCTATAGTTTGCATATATAATCTAATCTATCTATAATCTATTATCTAATATAGAACTTGTGTGTGTTTGTATATAAGTCATATTATATAATAATATATAATAATATTAAGATAATCAACATTTTACAGTAGTAATTTTTTATGATTTATTTATATAGAAACACACATATATATATACATTTGGAGACCTGTATGTACTGTAATGGAGATCCAGAGGGGTGGATTGAAAGGAGAAAGGGGTCTTTGCTGGTTACCTGGCAGGGGAGGTGTGGGTCATAGCGTGCGCCCCTCACTGGGGGCCTTTCTGTCGTCAGCACATTAGAGGAGTAGTGTGAGCTGCCCAGGGGGAGTCATTATCGCTAATGAAGAGACCTTCCTCTTCTCCTGAGTACTGACTCGTTGGACACTCAGCAGCCTGATGAACTCGCCGTGCTAAAGGCTCCTCTCTGATTTCCCTCTCATTACCCCTGTGCCCCCCACGGACCTGCAGTCCCCTCTTAACAACCTCACGTCTCTCTCTCACTCACTCTGTCTTTTTTCATGTAATGGTTTTTTCTTTAAGCTCTTTTATTCACCTGTGTGATTCTCAGTGGTTCATAATTTCTCTGTCTTCCATGCCTTTAAATGGCTATTTATGTTCAGCTTTTTAAAAAGTCCCTATAGCACCAGGGTTGATGTTGTTAACTAAAATGAAATCTATTACAAAAATGTGTTAATTCTAATAAAGCTGAAATAAAATATATTAGATGAAAAACAACTAAACTTATATAAAAGACAACATAAAATATTCATAAAAACTGTAATCGGAGTTCATTTTAATGTATAAAAAATGTATTACAAATCAAATTTATTTTATATATTTTTATTGAAAAATTATTTTCAGTCTTCCCTTCAATCTAACCATATAGCCAAAATGAGTCAGAAGACTGAAATAAGAGGTTAAAATCAGATCAGACCCAGAAGGATTCAGCTCTGATAAATCATTCCTGTTCATTTTTGTTCCATTTTTATAGAATTTTAATGTTTTGTGTAACAAAATGCTTTCTGTGTTCAGGTTTGAATGTAGTAATAATAATGCAAAAACCTACACTTCAAATCAACATTTAAAACAACAAAAAAATATAAACCTTGACAAAAAGTAGTCTTTGAGAATACCTTAATATACATTTAAATCCACAACATAATAAAAGTAAACAATTATGTATAAAAACAACTAGGGAATTCACAAGCCTCTCTATAGAGGCCTATACAGGAATCTAGTGGTTACACCATGAAATTACATGTTTTTCTTCTTTTTTTTTTTTGCTCTCACCAGCAGGTGCTATTCTGCTTTCAAAAATTGAAGAAAAAGGCCTAGTCTCTATTTTAATCTAAAATACTGCATTGATTGAAAAATAATTTTAAAATATTAGAAAAAAAAACATTTTTGTTATATTTTCAATGGGAAAAATTTATCATAATTATTGCATAAATATTAATTAGTACCATACAATTCTCTCAAAATACTAAAAGAAAAAAGAAAAATATTATTGAACAAAAATATATTAGATTGATTTACTGAAGAAAAAAAAAAGTAACATTTCAGGAGATGAAGAAGTGGAGAAACCACGACTGTGCTCAAATCAAAGATATCAGGTGGAAAACATAGTCATGTGATCATTCTGAGTCCTTTTGTGACTTCTAACCTGTCAGATTAATTCTGTTTGATGGGATGAATTCTCGCGGGAACCTGTGTTTATCATTAAACTGAAGCCCACACAAACAGTCACGCTTTTAAATCGCACTGGACCGATGATAAGGGCTTTCTCCTGTGGATCTCCCATGCTGCCTTTGCGATTACCGTCTCCATGGTCACCAGCGGAGGCAGGATGTGATGTCACGACCTAGTGATCCTTGCCTCTCCCTGACAAACAACCCCAACCCATTCGTTTCCCCATAGTGCTGCCTGTGTGTGTGTGTGTGTGGGTGGGGGGGGGCAGTGGGGCCTCATTAGAACACCTGTTGAAGAGTTACTAAGGCTTGAAGAGTCACTAAGGCTTGATATCAGTCCACCTGATATCTTTGATTTATATACACATACATACGGTATATGTGTGTGTACTGTATATATACACAGTATTTTTTCATGTAATGGTTCTTTCTTTCAGCTCTTTTATTCACCTGTGTGATTCTCAGTGGTTCATCATTTCTCTGTCTTCCATGCCTTTAAATGGCTATTTATGTTCAGCTTTTTAAAAAGTCCCTATAGCACCAGGGTTGATGTTGTTAACTAAAATGAAATCTATTACAAAAATGTGTTAATTCTAATAAAGCTGAAATAAAATATATTAGATGAAAAACAACTAAACTTATATAAAAGACAACATAAAATATTCATAAAAACTGTAATCGGAGTTCATTTTAATGTATAAAAAATGTATTACAAATCAAATTTATTTTATATATTTTTATTGAAAAATTATTTTCAGTCTTCCCTTCAATCTAACCATATAGCCAAAATGAGTCAGAAGACTGAAATAAGAGGTTAAAATCAGATCAGACCCAGAAGGATTCAGCTCTGATAAATCATTCCTGTTCATTTTTGTTCCATTTTTATAGAATTTTAATGTTTTGTGTAACAAAATGCTTTCTGTGTTCAGGTTTGAATGTAGTAATAATAATGCAAAAACCTACACTTCAAATCAACATTTAAAACAACAAAAAAATATAAACCTTGACAAAAAGTAGTCTTTGTGAATACCTTAATATACATTAAAATCCACAACATAATAAAAGTAAACAATTATGTATAAAAACAACTAGGGAATTCACAAGCCTCTCTATAGAGGCCTATACAGGAATCTAGTGGTTACACCATGAAATTACATGTTTTTCTTCTTTTTTTTTGCTCTCACCAGCAGGTGCTATTCTGCTTTCAAAAATTGAAGAAAAAGGCCTAGTCTCTATTTTAATCTAAAATACTGCATTGATTGAAAAATAATTTTAAAATATTAGAAAAAAAAACATTTTTGTTATATTTTCAATGGGAAAAATTTATCATAATTATTGCATAAATATTAATTAGTACCATACAATTCTCTCAAAATACTAAAAGAAAAAAGAAAAATATTATTGAACAAAAATATATTAGATTGATTTACTGAAGAAAAAAAAAAGTAACATTTCAGGTGTCCGGTCACTTTTGACCGTGAAGACCACGATTGTGACTCCCAAATGAGGAGT
Organism: Sinocyclocheilus anshuiensis; assembly: GCF_001515605.1. Taxonomy (NCBI): domain Eukaryota; kingdom Metazoa; phylum Chordata; class Actinopteri; order Cypriniformes; family Cyprinidae; genus Sinocyclocheilus; species Sinocyclocheilus anshuiensis. Next base: position 1,099,405 of record NW_015549581.1, read on the forward strand.
GCACACGGATTAAATATGCGCTACTTCAACGCAACAATCTTCCCATTGCAGGCATTCTTTTCAGATCAAACAGATCAAATTTTCCCTCTCAACAGGCAGGCCCTAGCAACCACAGTTCCAGCCGAGGGTGCAGAGTCTGCATCCTGCCTGGGACAGCAGGTCATTGCATAGAGAAAAAGACACCACGGCGTCCTTAAAAAGCAATGTCATAATGCTTGTGTGCCATGTATTTGCTGGCCAGCGAGAAGCCACCAAAATCAGTGACAGACCCCGCACCCTGTCCAGGGTGGGCTATATCAATTCCCTCAGCGGGCATGCGTACAGCAGGGCCCTGGACTATACAAGCGAGAAAGCATCCACCCCAAGTAAGGCTTTCCATAATCAAGAAAATAATCATGTTTTCTGCAGACGCAAAAAGATCAACACCGGTTCTGCGGAACCCGATCCCAGATCTGCACCATTAGTGCAAACATTACTCCATGGGGGACCGCAGGTCTGCCCCATAGCCAGAGCATCCGTGCCAATTGTAGCAGGGGAAGAGAACAAACGCTCCCTTGCCAATTATGTATGACACCACATGTCGTATTTCTCATTCTGACTAACACGTTTGCCCTACTGGGCCACGTGTCTCAGCACCAAGAGAACTACTCCAAAACGTTTATTTGACGCCCTTACAGCACTGTCAACCACTCTCCTCTTACAGAGTTCCTCGTCCATATCGTGAGTGATGCATTTGTTGTCACTACTACACATGACGTAACCCTGTCAACAGATTGGGGTGTCAAGGCTGGTTCTCATCACTGTTTCTACAGGAGTCAAACAGAGGGTTATCCGCGATCTCTTTGTATCGGAGGAGGGTCAAGCCACTCCACTGACAAACTTTGCTGCCACTCTCCAATACAGACCTGTGCAAGGGCCCTTCATCACTTCCCTTCCATCCACCGCCTTGGTGAGCGGGGAGGAGAGCCGTGATCTGCCCTGCTTGAAAAATGTAATCAGAGCATTCCTCGTCTGCATCTAGCGAGACAGTTAAAGTTCTGCTCAGACTCTGGGGGTGGCCAGAGGAACCTTGTCATGAACACTACACTGACTTCCCCACAATCGCTCTAATATTCCATGGCCATGCCAACAACGGCAAGAGCCGCATCAGGATAAGCCCCGGAAGATTGGAGCGGACCATGTTTGGCCACTGAGCCACCAAGCACATGCTACACACCGCATAAGTGCGTAACGATAGAATTGCTGGCAGCGCGCGCACACACACAAACCGGGGTTGGAGAGGGCCCACCTAACGTGGATAACTCCCCAACACTCCGGACAGTGCTTGTGACCATAAACACCCACATGCCATAGGACTAGGGATGGGTAGATCGACACCTAGTGTCGACACGCGTTTCGAGTTTTTGACACACTAGTGCTTCGAAACAGTGGCTGCGTTCGAAATTGCATACTTCCCTACTATACAGTAGGCAAAATGCAGTAGGCAAGCGAATAAGTATGTTTGAGTCATAAGTAGTCATAAAGGAGTAGGCGAGAATTACCTGGCTGGTGCACTAATTCTCGCGAGATTCGGACATACGTACACTTAAGTTGCGTTCGAATATGCCTACTTACTATATAGTAGGAGAAAAGAGTACGTGAAGAAAGAAGTATGTTCGAAACCTCAGTATTCATAAAAGAGTAGGTGAGAAATCCCGGATGTCCTACTGCTTCAGCCCAGATTCTGAAGTGCTCATCGATGGATACTTTTCAATCCCAGGATGCCACGCGAGAGGATACGTCATTATCGAATGTGAAGGAGAACAGCGACGAGGGTGTTTACAAATGTGAGTATTACAAACCAAAACACGCATTTGTTGAACTACTGTAGAGTAAACTGTTCAATTGTTGAAGGTGTTAGACGCCAGACAGTAACGTTACAGTATATTTGTGATTTTTCTGTAAAAACACGTTTTATTATGTATAGCGAACAAAGTGAAGTCTCCAAAGTGAATTTACATAAACCATATACATCTTAAAGATTACTAAATGTCTATTTAATATCTGACACACATAGACATAAAACAGACATCTGATTCAGTGATGTGTGCTATTATGTAGAATTAACTGTTGTCAACACTGCTTACATTAGATGAATGTAATGTAAATAAACAAATCTACATAGAGTAACTAAACATAAGTTATCTGTTTTATTTGTCCATTAGTACTGTTGATAAATTGAGGAACATTTGTGTTGGATAAAAGTGAGTTAACACATCAGCAACTACCTCAACATTGAAATATAGTATTGAGCACATAAATCACAGAGGTGACTTGACTCTTGTCTGGATGTTACAGGGACAGATGAGACACACGTGTGTTTATCTGGTGCAGAGTGACTGATGAAGGAATGCTGCCATCAAAGGCTCTCAGTGAGTATACTACTGAAATGAATAAAACATTGTTGTAGTTTATTTTAATTATTGTAATTTCAAACAGAGCTATTATAGCACTTTTCTGATTCTTGATTTCTGTGCATTTGCTGCAGAGCTTTTGTGGTGGAGCAGGATCTGCAAGTAAAGGTGACAGCAGCATTTGTGGAAAAAGGGAAAACCTCAAACAAAAATATAAAGTAAGATCATTTTGTTACTTCTAATACAGAAATCAAATTACATTGTGCTGTTAAAATGACCGCTTTTGTATTATATTTGTGCATCTTTGTAGGATCTGAAATGTCTGTAGACTGGTGTGAGCAGTGAGGATGGAGAAGTCCACAACAGCATCCTGGAAATGGTCCAGTGACATGGATGAGACGCTCCATCACTCCACCTGCCCTTGTTGCCTCATCTGGGCCGGATGCTGCTGTGGTCTATTCATCCTCAGTGAGCCCTTGAGCCAGCGAGAACATCTAGAAAAAGCCTAAAAGACACTGAGGATGTGATTTTGGTCAAGTTTGTTTTGCTGGTTTCATCTGTCAATGGAGTCAATGGAGAGTTTCAGAAGCTTCAAAAGCATCATCAAATAATGTCATGAAGCTTCTGAAAGTCAGGCTCCATTGACTGATATTGTAGGAACAGAATCCAGCAGGACAAACTTGACCAAAATCACCTTTTGTGTTCAGAAAAAAAACCCCACAAGGATTGAACAGCGTTGAGGCAAGTTAATAGTAACTGAATCTATATGTTTGTGTGAACTAACCCTTTAAACCCCCCAAATAGAAATTGTATGAAATACATGTATGCATTTATATTATAGTAGTACTTTGAAGAAATAAACTTTAAGAAATTAGCAGCTTTATTGAATGTTTGTGCCCAAGACATAAAAAGGGATTTACAAAAATCACATTTACATTTATGCATTTGGCAGATGCTTTCATGCAAAGTGACTTACAGTGCTCTTATTACAGGGACCCCCAATCCCCCTGGAGCAACCTAGAGTAAAGAGGCTTGCTGAAGGACGCACTGATGGTGACGGCTGCAGAGATCGAACCAGCAACTTTCTGCTGACCAGTTCACTACACCACAAAAGTAATGAAGCTATATCAAAAATTAGCATGTAATTGTAAGCATATGAAATGAAATTTTGCAAGAAATGGAATGCTGACAACATGAAATGTAAAACGTTTTACTCTGTGTAAATGTTTATAGGTAGTCGTGCTCATAAAGAGCAGGCACACGAATGTTTGGAGAGGCAGCCAGATTGTCCCGCATGTGTTCTCCCACTCTTGTTCAAGATTGTGTGGTTCAGGGGGCGTCATCATGGTCTTCCTCATCCTCTCTGTGCACTCAGGCAAAGACAGCCTCAATGTCCGTTTTCCATCCCATTGTTAGAATCAGTTTGAATAAAGCTTTGTTTCATGTGTTGTTGACTTGTATTTATTTATTTTCATGGTTACTTTTATTCTTTTATTCATTTATTCATGTTTCCTGTTGTCAGTAAATAAAATATAATTGTTTCATTAACTTATGCATTAATTCATTACTTGACTGAAAATTGAGATGTATTCCCCTTACTGCATTTGTCTAGTGTGTATTCATGCATAGCTGTGGCATATGACAAAACAAATTAAATTTAGCTTGCTTTACTAAAAATTATACATGAAATGAACTAATTATTGGTCAGCATTGATCATTATTATTGTAAGTTTTTGGCGTGGGCTAGCAATGCTGGGGCAATCTTAGTTTTTAAGTAGCAATACTTACATTTTTCGAGTATAATATCAGCAGTCTTCTCCAAATGCCAGATCTTCAAGTTGCCCGACGTCTCCTTTGTGCAAACATTGCAAACTCTGCAGAAAACCATACTAGGTAGGGTTGTGCAGTTACTGATGCTATGAGGCGATAGTGCACCTGTCTCTCTTGTCTTCATTTTATTATTATTACTGCAGAACTTTTAATTACATAAAAGCTCAGGGAAAGATGGTTGTATCTTTAACAATGAACAATCATAATAGAAAACATAATGGGTTTGCGTACATCATAGTATGAGAATATATACACAGAAAAAAAGGCACAATTATAAGGGTAAATATCTTTGAATAATCTATATATATTCATAATATTCATATAATCATAATGCATCAAAAAATTCCATTTGTTGTTGTTGTTGCTATTTATAAGCCTGAGGGATGAAACAAAGAGAGTTAAATTCAACAAGAAAAAGAAGAAAACAAAGATTTAAGCCGGTTTTGCTTGCGGATGAAAATTTTTAAACATAAAATAAAGAAATTAACAACATATTCAAAAGACAACAATTTGGGGTTTTCATAATAAAATATAATATATTTAAGGATAAAACTGGGTCATATAAGTAGGGTTAAAAATATAAAAACTTAAATCAACTCACAATTTTTTCTCCTGTAGCGGATCGCTGCGTTTTTGTAAGAAAAATATCCATATTCAAAACGTAATAATCACTTTAATGTAGCTTGCGCCAACAGTTGTACACGGAAGCAGCTCCGGGCGGTTCAGCGTTGCACATGCGCCGCTCAGAAGTGACGAACACGGAAGCACAGGGGAGAGATCAAAACAAAACAACAGTCACTTATTAGAAGTACAAAACGAGGATTTGTAACGAAGAATGTCGGAGGATTTCGATATATTAAGTACCTACTCATTGAGTATGCGATTTCGAACGCAGCCAGTGTTCCGGAACATTGCTTGAAATGAGGCTCTGTCACGTGACCTGTGAAAACGAAGCTTCGTTGGCTCACTGACACTTCAGGCTAGGCTCAAATACAAAGCACATCGATTTTTATTGGCGTATTAAACATTCTATTTAGAAGGTGAAAAGACACAAGTTTGATGCACAAAGTCTTTATTGTCATTGTATTGTGCAAAATACACTAAATGTTGGGAACTCTATCACTGCACACACACATGCGGCCTTGCTATGGCACATATGCTTATTAAATAGACAATTAAATCTTACAATGACATCCCAATTAACAAAACATCTAAATGACACAGTTGGTGGAAGAATTTTTATTGACCACCAGATGGCGGAGTAGAGCACTGTCAAAAGCTTCGAAGCATCAACGCAGTTTGTTGTAAAAGCTTGCTTCAAAAGCGCATCCCTACATAGGATAGGGGTAAGTAATGCTCCGCTTATGCGCAGACATTTCTCATGAGAAAGTTTATTAGCCATTTGTTAGCTGTGCTAAACTTGAGCTAAAAACTTGATAACGCCTTGATAATGTGGCGTGACGGTGTGCCAACAACAGCGCGGTGAAGAGCTGAAGAACAAAGGGAATGACGCATGCGACTGCATTTATATGCTGTGGGCAGGTAGCCCCGCCCACGTCGTCATGCGTTTTTGGCCTTTCAGGCGTTAATATAGGTGTATTCAGCAGATGGCGCAAGAGCGCGATATCCCAGACTCATTTGTTGTACCCTATGGTTGTACATACCCTATGTTCACGAATCAGACTCCACTAATTCACAGGTTCAGTCTCATAGCTGCTAATTTGACGTGTTTCTAGATGTCTTCTGTTTTGTTATTAGGGTTTCTAAAGCTCTTGTGGATTTGGTTTGCAGCAAGCAGTTGTTATTAATGAGCGTCGTTAGGTGGCCTGCAGGGGGAGCTGTTCGTTCAGTTTTTACAGCAGTGCACTTCCTCTATGTAAACAACACAGCTGCAAGTTGCGTGTTTGACCTCATATGGCTTTTTCTACTCATCCATCCTGAGGCTGTTTGACAATTTTACTGCTCAGGAGCGTGAAGGCCATGGCACAGTTTAACAAGGAGCTTTTTTCAGTAGAAACTCTTCATGTAAACACAGAAAAACTGCATGGTTGATGTCCCTTCAGCAGCTGACAGCGATTAAACCACAGCAGGATTAATGTCTGCATTTATAGAGAATGTAGGAGGACTGTGGTATCACACATATGTCACACACATTTATCTGTGACCTTTATTTTTTTATTCACTGTCTATAAATCAAACAGCACAAAACTGCTGACTTTTTTTCTTTCTCATAGTTTCAAAGATGATTTTAGTCATGTTTCATGTAAGTATCAACTCTGCTTTCAATTTCTAAAATAAGAGGTGAAGTAAATATGGTAGTTATATAGGTAATGAATGTGGATGGCATAGCCAGATGATTTAGACTTTAATGAGAAATTTTGAGTTCACAAAGAAATTCTAGACATTTTCAGATTTTAGCATCTGAGCACAGTTTGAGACATTGTTAGATCTCATCTGAAACCCTTGAGGCATGTGAGATTACTAGATTATGTTTCTTATGAGAAACCTTTGATTTGAAGCAGACTTCAGTAGTTTCAGTTAGCTATGTTTAGGAAAAACAATTGAGATTTCATTTATGATTTTTCTTTCCAAAGGATTTCTCATTCTCATCTGCCAGTATGGAAGCCCATTTCTGCCACTGAATAAAAAAGAAAGAAAGGTAATTGTGACTTTTTATCTCACAATTCTGACATTTTTTTCTCACAATTGCGACATCTCGCAGTTCTGACTTTTTTCTCAGAAGTGTGAGATATAAACTCGCAATCGCAAATAATAATGTCAGAATTGCGAGTTTATGTCTTGCTATTCTGGCTTTATATCTTGCAATTCTGACTTTATAACTCGCAGTTGTGAGTTTAGATCACACAATTCTGAGAAAAAAAGTTGGAATTGCGAGATAAGAAGTCGCAATTACTTTTTTTTATTTATTCAGTGGTGGAAACAGGCTTCCATAGCCTCTCATTGTGGACAAATGGCAAAATTCTAAAATATTCCACCCTTGTATTGTGTATGTTGTGTATATATCTATACATTTACTTTATTGTTATCGTATTACCATATCCTTTGCATATTCATGAGTGATATGCAAATGACAAACTGAGTGAAGTGATTTATGCTTCATTTTAATGCATGCAGGAATATGCATCAGGTAAACAACATAAACAACAGCATTGATTTTCACATAAAACCGAAAAGTAATTTTCGTACTTTCATGACCGTTTCTGAAAAAACTTGAGATTTGTGGTGAGAAAAACTGTTTCTGGTGAGTCATCGTGATTGTTGAAGAAAGGTCTACATCACAAATCCATCTGTGCGTTTCGTTCTTTCTCTCCACAGTGGCGAATGAAACCGGAGAGAGCAGTGCGAGACCTCTGGCACGATTCGCACGTGAGTATGTGGAATCAAATTGCAACTTTGTTGTTGACTTCACTTTTACTTTAAAATTGTCTCCTGTCACAGTGAGAAAACGGGTATGAGGGTGACACACAAAAGTTCACAGTCTCCATTGATCAGACACACTGATCTGTAATCATAACAGCAGTGAAAGGTGTTAGAAATCATTCAGGTTGTCTCTAAAAGTATGCAACCTGCATCCTGCCGTCTTTGCCAACAGGCGCTCAGTTGTGGAAATATTTATTTAACCCAATCACTTAATATCATGTGACTAACCAGCTAAACCTTCACCCCTTGACTGCATGTTTGCAAAACAGGAAACTGGCAAGAATTGTTTCTCTTCCTTTGTCTTTCTATCTCTATTTCTCTCTCTGCCCTGGTCTTGCATTCTGTCATCTGCACCCCTCTGAGCTTTTGATCTCTGATTGTTGCATCAGGTTCCAAGTCCCAGAATGCTTTGTGGAACGCCATCACAGCAGGCATCGGGATCAAGGACAAAGACAAGCGGGGTATCCTGATTGACCCGCGGAGCCCGGAGGAGATTCTAGCTGATGACCTGCCCTCTGTCGACAGTCCTGATGCCATGGAGAAGACCGCCATCAGGTTTGGAGGGAATCACACAGTCACTCACACCTCGATCGATCAGTATGGGCCGATATCTACTCTCAATCAATCGATGCTGGTTCTGCTTTAACTGCTTTTGTGAAAAGTGCTTTTTCTTTACCAGCTGTTATCTAAAAGCACGTTAGAATGAAACTGGGTGAATGGTCATGCTCTGTTAGCAGGAATTATGCAGTGATTATGTCACATAAAGTGCTTTGTGCATGTGTTTTCCACTCATAAGCACAGCTGGCAGGGCTAGATAGGATTATTGATTTGTTTAGGAGCAATGGTGTCAAACCAACACTTCTATTACAGATCACAGCAGGCTTCTCAGTACTGAAAGACCACGCTCTCAAAAATGAAGGTTCCAGCTGGAGCCAAAAGGCTTTTAGGTCACAAAAGCCATAGGAGAACCTATTTAAACCCTGCTAAGAAGTTTCACATTCTAGTTATTTAGTAGACCTTCTGTTTCTTTTAAGAGCTAAAGAACCAATATGATTATACGAGAACCTTAAAATGTAACTTATTTACTTTCCAAAGAACCATAAATTCTTATCAGTATAGTTTCAAATAGAGGTTTTCACTGCTACGAACCATTTTTTGGTTCCCAAAAGCACTTTTTTCCACTGTAAAGAACCTTTTGTGCAATGAAAAAGTTCCAAGGATGTTTAAAGTTTTTCGTGAAACCATAGATGCAGATAGCCTTTATATTTGAGAGCATATAGCAACTCAGGAAACCTATACAGAAAATGGCTCATGAAAAGAAGTGGCCTTACAGTTTATTTTTAAGAGAATATATGCTCTGTCTGTCTCCAGGGTGTGGTGTCATTCTTGAAAATCATATATTATATAAAAATTGTGTGGATTGGCTAAAGTGGCTAGTTGTGCTGCCACATATATAGGCTTTTCACATCTGTGTTTAGTCAGAAAGCATTTTTCTTATTATCAGTGTTGAAAACAACATTTTTTTGGAACTTTTTCTTCAGGATTCTTCAGTATCTATTTGAAAATATATTTTTTTGTAACAATGAAAAATTCTTTACTGTGACTATTAAAAATGTAATGCATCAATACTAAAAGTAAAAAGTTTTTTTTTTTTTAAATAGTAATGTCTTAAAAAAACTTTCTGAAATATGCAAGATATATGCAAAGATAGCATACGTCTGTCCAAACTATTTCTTGACCAAACTAATTATTTTATTTTATTTTATTCAGTACGTATATTTTAACATTTGTTTGTAAGGATGTACATTTTTCAACGTCATAATCCCTACTCCCACAGCAATCCAGTAAACCATCCTAATCCATACCAATCTTAGTGTATCCCGAACGGATTTCACATGAACGTCAGACACATAAATCCCATCATTGCGGCATTCTGAAAGGGAACGACAGGAAAATGAATGATGAAACTGAATGATATTTGGACTCAGCTGTCTGCTGGTGCGACCGGCTGTGTTAAACAGGGAGACTCCAGTGGACTGTCATGTTCTGTATAGTGAGCGGCTCCTCATTAATCACCCTGTGTGTGAGGAAGGGAGGGGAGAACCGTATGGCATTAGTCCTGACGTCAGCACCAGGCACCGTCTGCTATAAATATCCACCGTAAAACTGTGCTCCAGTGAATCCTTAATGTTCTATTAGTGTGTGATTGTGCACTTGGGCAGCTCGAGAGGGCATATTCGGCAGGTCGTGTGAGGTGTTGCAGCTGAGAAGTAACCAGTCTGAACATGGCATGATGGGATGGCAGGATGTGGCATGCCAAAACCCACCTACTTGTCATCAGTAGTCCCACAGAGAGAGTGTAACCCTTCACCAGCGAGACAGAGTCAATGAACAAACGGAATGACCAAAATAAACAATTAAAAATAGTTTTGTTCGTAGTAACCATGACTGCCATGCTCCGAAAAGCACAATAAAAGTAGTCTAAATGTCTCATGCACTATATGCTAAGTATATACTATATTAAATTAGACATTCAGTGTATTTGATAATCTTGTCCTTTACTTGAACTTGAGAACCATATCAGTCCGATTCATGATGCATGAAGCAGTTCTTTTTAAGCAGTTATTTTCAAAAACCTAAAGAGTAGTATGAATGACTTGTGCACTATATACTAAGTCCTCTGAAGTAATTTGAATCATAATTCACTCATAATCTTGTCCTTTAGTTGAACTTGAGAACCCTATCTTTTGAGATGTACTGTAACCCTCTGGTGCTGCTCACGTGGCAGTCAAAAAAATACAAAAATTTTAAGTGAAATGAAATGTACTATATTTTAGTTCAATAATGTTTTTTTTATTTAACATTTTGTGTTTTTAGGGGATTTTATGGTACTAAATTATACGGAATAGTGATTCATTTATTACCCATTAACCATTTTTTGAGCATAGACCTCAAATGAAATTTCCAACTTAAACTGTCATACATCTTGAATGCTTTGAATCGCAGACTTAAGTTTGATCTCTTTTTTAAGAAGACACTTGGCAGATTATAAACGTGAAATTAAATTTCTTATTACATTTCTAAATGTATTATTTAAAAAATTTCACAAAAATACTGTTTTAAAATTTTATATGAAATGTATATTTTCTAAAACATGTATTACACTGCATAAAAACTGCACGAAAACCAAAGCCATAAATCTAAAGAAGTTGTGTTCTAAATTTGAGGTTGATATCTTAAAAAATTAGCTTTCAGTAAGATTTTGTTTGGGCGCAGTACCATTAGATGAAATTTGCTTCCCATTCATTTCCAATACAAGTGTAAATATTTTTTTCAGGACCGTTTAACCTTTTTGTATGACCATGAATTTTGTGTGTGCACAAAGCAAGTGCCAATAGGACGTTTTGTACCATTCCAATGAAGTAAAAAAAAAAACATTTTTAGGTAAAAGATGACCAAACAGCACTAGAGGGTTAAGTAAACAAATCCGACTCATCAGTATATCGAGTTAAACTCGCTGATTCAGTTATCTGGATACAGTGGTTTTTGAATGAATAGACCTGGAATATAGTGTAAGAGTCGAATTTGCTGTTAATTTACTGGGTGAACTATTGATTTAAGACCAAGACACATTGAGACAATGGAATTTGTGGAAGTGTGTGTGTGTGTGTGTGTGTGTGTGTACAAGGCTGATGAGGTGTGTGTGCACTTAATTAAAAAGGCAAGGAAAGTAATGCACCTTTGAGTGAGTGGTTGGAGAGGACCGGTCTGATCTTATGTTACGCAGAGGTCTGTGGGTTTTTTTCCCCCAGGGTAAGATATTAAGATTGGCAGGGCTGCTCTTCCATTAGTCTTATCTAGAAATTGTGTGACTAAAGAGTTGAACTGATTCAGTGTGACCCTCACAGATTGGAATGTCAGCCGCATTTATTATTCTAATTTACTAAGAGGTGACTTTTACTCTATGACAGACACGTTCACCTTTACACGGCCTGTCGAGAAATACTGCACATCCTGGAAATTTCTCTATGGTTTTAAAATAGCTTCTTGATTCTGGTTCTTTTTTACATTTATGTCATTTGAAAGCTCAAATCTCTTGTGCTGTGATTGATTTTTTTTTTTTTTATGAAGAAAATAATTAGTTAACAAAAAGTCAGATAGATAATAAAGTCTGATCACTTAGTGCTCTATTTAATATGATTCAAAATATCATTTATGTCTGTAATGCAGACAAGTTACACTGAATTTTTATGCTTAAAATTAAAAATGTAATTATGGAAAACAATTACTAAAAAATTGTGAATTTGAATTTTTACATATTTAATGCTATTACTTAAAAACCTTGATATTCCTGCCCCCAAACTTGTTCCATTTGAGCTAATAAATAAAAATGATTAATATTAATAATATTAAAATATATTATATGGCTTAAGTTCTTCCTTCAGTGGAAGTCTGTGGTTTTTTTTAAACCAGACAAAAATCTAGTAGATGATAAATTCTGATCACTTGGAAAAGTAATAAAACAGCTCTTATTTAATTTGATTTGCGTTGTTATTTATGTCTGTAACACGAACAATGCAGGACGAGTTATGGTGAATTTTAATATAAAAAAAAAAAAAAAGTAATTTCCAAAAGCAATTGCTAAAATTCTAATTTGAATTTATAACATTTTATTTATTTATTTTTTTACATTTATTTAATTTTTATTTAATTTGTCCTTATTTGTAAGTCGCTTTGAATAAAAGCGTCTGCTAAATGACTAAATGTAAATGTATTTAAATGCTATTGAAATGGTTAAAAAGATTGCGCCATTGAGCCAGTAAATAAAATTGAATTATATTAATATATAAAATAATGACAAATAACAATTGTTTTGTTAATAAAAAATGAATAAAACTTCTTTTTTAAGATGATTAATTGAATAGATTATTAACAGTTGCTTATCAAAATAATGGTTAATCGTAACTCTTTCTTGACTATCTGTAGGTTTTCACTTGCTTGGACTGCAGTCATGCATCTATGCATCTTTCCATTCTAATGGTGCTGTTAGGTAGCATTCATTTCTTGCTCAATTCTTTCTTTCCCTCTCTCTCTTATTCTTTCTCCCTCTTTCCTCTGGAGCAAATTCATGTGTAACACAGCAGGCTGAGGTTCATCTCTGAATGAACTCATTACGTCTGAGGTGCGAGGCGCAGCAAGATTGTTTCAGAAGAGCATCTGTCTCTCCTTACATCAGCTGTCCCCGATGCTTCTCGTGACTTATGGATGATTTGACCTTTGCACGCCTCCGATCTTTAGCCGGGGCTCGTGAGAGCGTACACAGGTGGACGTCCCATTCTCATCTCGCCCAAATGGCGAGTTTTCTTTTGATTATCGTTTCTCTTTTATCCCCAGCTTTCTGCCGGCTCTCTGATAGGTCTGTAGCAGGCAGAGCTCATTTTAGTGGAGAAACCTAATTTTCCAGTTGAGCGCAGCCCCGTTGAGTAGAATGAACTGAGTGAATGAAAGCAAGATTGAGCGGGATCTTACAGGAATGCAGGGAAACAGGGCAGGTGCCAGTCGGGCAACACTTTAGTCCAGCTGTGATTGGAGTTAAAGCTTAAATGTAAATCATTTAAATGTAGCATTAAAGGGAAAGTTATTGCAAAAATGAACATGCTGCCATCATTTATTTACCCACAGACATAAAATGTCATTATTAATTTTCATTATCCCTTTAACTATGGAATCCAGTTTCCGCCACTAAATAAAAAAGGTAATTGTGAGTTTTTATCTAAAAATTCTGACAATTTTTCTCGCAATTGCGAGTTTACACATCCCAATTCGTACCTTTTTTTTTTTTAGATAAAAACGCGCTTTTCTGATTTTTTTCCCTGCAAATGCACGTTTGTATCTTGCAATTCTGACTTTTTTCGGGTTTTTTTCTTGCAATTCTCGCAATTGTGAATTTTTTTCTCAGAATTGCAAGAAAAAAAAACTAGCAATTTCGCAATATAAACTCTGAAACAATTTAATTTGCGAGTTTGTGATTTTCTTTTTCAGAATTGTGAATTTAAATCAATAATTCGGAGTTTTTTCCCACAATTGCGAGTTTATATCACGCAATTCTGAAAAAAAAAGTCTGAAATGCAAGTTTGTATCATGCAATTCTGCAGAAAAAAGTCAGAATTGCTAGATGTAAACTATATATATATCAATCGTAGCGTAGCGTCAGTTCTGGCAGGTCACGTTAGTCAAGCTCGCATAAGCTGATTCTCAGCTGATCCACGTCTACCTATAGGGATGTGACACCTATCACAGCACTCATATATAAGGTCCTTCAGTACAATCACCAGCTTCGCGTTGCTCAATAGCTAATTACCCTCCTCCATCCCCGACTCCCTCAGCATTCTGATTCTCCTTGAATCAGACTAATTTCAAAATGTTACATTAAATTATTGAACCTTATGATATCTGCAATACATTTATGTTGGTTCTGTTCTGTTACACTGGGGGGTTATTGCTGCTCTCCCTGCTCTTATTCATGCTAGACTGCATGGATGCGCAGGGAGTTCTTGCCCAGAACAGAACCATAGTGCCAATCCAAACTGTATGCTAATTGTCAGTCATCTTTGACGATATTGGTCCTGACAGAAATTAGATTTGTCAGGCTTTACAGGGTTAAGTTATCACCTTGAAATAGTGAATTAAAATATTTTATCCATTCAACTGCAGCAATTTGCAGATTGCTCACCAATTAAGTTTCAGCCTATTGATAGGCAGTTCATGTAGGGTGATTAATCACCTGTAAAAGATATCTGCATCCTTTCTTTCCTAAGCTTTGTTTATCCTGTCATCCTTCCACAAAGGAGGCCCTGGAGAGTATTTGTTTTCTCTGACCTACAAATCTCAAAGACCAGAGTCTGTCATGTTTAGGGAGCTTGTTACTCAATATGAGTGTCTCCCTCCCCCTCCCCCCACCAAGTCACCTGACCTGCCCAGTGCAGACCCTACTGTGAGCTGACGGGATTAAAAACTCAATAATTCATGCACTGACTGGATGTTAATTAGCTTGTCCAGTCCGGCTTTGTATTTGTGTCTTTTGGCTCTACGGTGCCCTTGAGTTTACGGCAGAGGATAACTATCACTAGTCATCAAAGTGTTATTGGTTTATGTAATGACACAGTATTCTAAGAACATAATGAAGTCAAGTTTTCATTTATATATATATAATATATATATATTAATTAGAGTAATATTGTTAATAATATCAATATTAATTTATATATTTATAATAATATTTTATTAATATTTAATAAATATATGTGTTTAATATTAACACACACACATATATATATATATAAATGTGTACAGGCACTGATAGTGAAATGCTTCTTGATATTTGACAGTTATTGAGAAATACCATACCTCAAACTTTCCGGATGGCAACATGGATATGGATATTCCCTCGTGAAATTCGCTACTTGGTTTTAGTCACAGAACAATTTGAATTATTTTTTAATGAAGAGGGAATATTCCGGTAGGTCATCAATCTACACAGGCAGACCAATGACTGCATGATTAGATATGCCCGCTATGTTAATTAATAATGCAGATATATTTCATTTCTTTCGTGCTCTCTCTCTCTCTCTCTCCATCACCGTTCATTCTCATTTATACCATTATATTCTTTCTCAAAGAATTGAGTGAATAGAATGATGAAATCAATAAAAAAAAAATTAATTACAGAATTCTTACTATGTTGAGCAATAAATGGCATTGATTGTATGGTTATGGACAGGCTGATCTCTTCCCTGTAGTTCCACCCACTCCAGCTTGTTGAAGAACAAACTGCATGCTGTTTATCTCCCCTCAGAGGTTTTAATTTTTGTTGTCTGTTAAATATTCATGTCTGGTGCTGTTGCTGTTTGCTTTCTACCTGCATATTTGTTTTGGGAAGGTCAGATCTGAATAATTCTATGCAGTCATGCTTTTTGCCAGAGTTGGGGTACTTGAACTCGGGGCTCGGACTTGGATATTTTGGATGCGGAAATTTTTCAGGGTACAGACGAATCCATGTCATGTGTAATATAAAATAAAAAAAAGTAACAACATAAAATTAATATAAAAAGACATTAATAAAGTCTCCCACTTAACCTCAATTGATTAAAAACTAGGACTCGACAAGGTGGACTCAGACCCAATACTGCTTTTTGCGTGATTTACCCAAACAACACTGATTTAAAGGGGTCATATAATGCTACATGTACTTTTACAAGTTGTTTGAACTGAAATGTGTGTTGGCAGTGTGTGTTAATTCTATTACTGTCTGAAATCGACGATTCAAAAATCCATGTTTCAAGATCAATGCATATGCATCATCAGGGTTTGTAATCGATGCATCGAGAAAACGACTGAATCGTTACACCCCTACTACTAAGCGATTGAGGTGTTTTGTTGTTGGGTGTAATAATGAACATAGCAGTTGTCATTTACTTCCGACATCTGACCCACTGAAGACGCAGTGGATTACTTTTGTTTTTGAAGGGAATGCACCACCGATCTACTTAAATTCATCTATGTTCGCGCAAATCATTCGTGATCCAGCTTCACCTACAGAAGAAGTGAGTGTAAGGTTTTTTTAACGAATTTTTGCTAATCGCCTTTCCTAATAATGTGCTAATTAACAAGTTTCACGATGAATGCGGCTAAAGTAAACAGTCCCTCAGAGAGCGGCTCGGAAGAGAGGGGCGGGGTCAGCAGAGCTCATTAACATTTAAAGGAAAATGCTACAAAACTGCGTGCTCTGAAAAGAGCTGTTTTTGACAGGGTTAAAAAGGTGTTTTTTACACTACCATTGAGAAATTTTAACCAAACTATGTTACAGACTTTCCATTAAGACCCTAAAGAATCATATCAACTTGTGGAAAATGGGCATCCTATGACCCCTTTAAAAAAGCGCAAACTCCAGCTCACGACATCCAAATGTTAAAACACACTTAACGGCACATATTTCAGGAAAGTATAGTTTCTATCCTAAGCCATGAAAGATTCGCTCACTTGGAAATGAACATTGTGCCAATATTTACTCACCCTCTTGTTTGAAATCTGTGTGCTGTTATTGGTTACTTGGAACACAAAAGGAGTTTTTGAAGCTCTGCAATTCATAGTGAAAAGGAGCTGTCAAGCTCAGAAAATTATAGACAAAAATCAAAAACCATGAAAGCATCATGAAAGTTGTACTTGCATTTGTGCACTTAGTTTTACAAGCTTTTTTAGGAACAGACCAAAATTTAAGCCATTATTATATCATATTCAGGGATGCAGAATATATGTAACATATCAGTTGTTGGCTGATATTATAGTTTTTATTTATTTATTTTTAAATTGATCAGATTTATTTAAATTGATTTAATCTATTACTTGATACTGGATATTTCATTTTAAATGCTCATTTACCCTGCTTTTACATTTAGATTATATTTATCGTTATATAACTGTCTTTTATTAATTTTAACTAATATACATTTTTACTTAATTTTACTAATTTTGCTTAATTCTACTAATTTTATTAATAATTCACTTGTAAAATGAATGATTATAGTTTTTAGTGTTTTATTTTTATAAAGTAAATAATGACAGAATATTCATTTTTGAATTAAATGTTCTTTTAAAAATGACTGAGTTTTTGCTGAGCCAGATATTCACACAGGAAAGAACATGGTGCTTTTATGATGAACAGTTTTAAAATAGTTCAACATTACAGTTTGGTTCATTGCTCTGTCTAGAACATTGAGCAGGAGTTTCACAGTGTGATTTCAGTTTTAATGCTTACACATGCCATTATCTTGTTTTGTTTTTTTCGTGGTCTTAGTAAGTGGAAAGTGTTTTGATTTGTAAAGTTTTTCTTTGTGAATACGCACTGATGTTTGTTAGAGTGGAAGAATCTAGTATTTTTTGGTTCTGACTATAATTAAACACTGATCATAATCATTGTGTAATTAATAATACTGTATGTAGCTGCGAATCTCCTTTGTCAGCATCATCATGAATGCAAACTAGAGAACTAAGAGGATCATACAGACCCGTCACATTGAACCTGCACTTAAGTTCCCTCTTGGCATGCTTTACAAATAGCTTTAGTCTTAACAGATAATTACTGTAATTATGAGTTGTAGAGAAAATAGTTTTTTAAAATGTAGACCAGTTGTGTTTATATCAGAGATTTAATATAGCATGTATGTGTATTTGATTCATGTGCACACACATTTTTTTAAATCTGTACTTGACATTAGTGGTCGACCGATATTGTTTTTTTGACAGCCGATGCCGATATCTTGGAAAGCAGGGTGGCCAATGGCCGATATAAAGCCGATATAATTGTATTTATTTTAATTCATATTTAAGAAATGTGAAATAATTTGAAAATTGATGAAAAAATTAATTTTATAAAATAAACATACTTATACTTTAGATGACAAAGTATTTTCCACAAATAAATAAATATTTAATAAAAATAGAATAAAAAAAGGAAGTAAACTGTAACCAACAGAGCACTCAGTATTCTGGGAAGTTTGTGTGCATTGGGAATCATATTTTTTCAAATAAAGCCAAGGTAACACTCATTTTTATACAGCACACAGTGAAAATGACATGAATATGACAGTGGGCAAATGCATAAAGTGCAGCATAATTTGAAATCACAAATTTAATATTTAAAGCATTCAATTTGCACGGACCGAAAGTCACGCAGAGAACACACGATCATGCAGGTCATATGCACACTTCACAAGATCTCACAGCTGACTAAGTTTGCAAGGTTTGTGAAATTAAATTTTTATTAGCCATTCAAAGAGTTGTTTAAATGATGCAAATGCGTATTTGCTGAATGCTGACGGCAAACGAGAAAGTATTATAGTGTTTGCCTTTCTATTACAAATAATATAAAAGCAATCGTTATAATACTTTTTGTATACATTTTAATAACAGTTCTATCGGATTATTAGACAGACTTCTATCCGTATTAGACAGAACTGTTAACAACGATGGCGAACAAGAGGGAGAATGTGAGCACTGTGTGCTCAGGTGCTCGCCGTCAAAATAAAAGTCCCGCCTCGAACACATCAGCCAAACAGAAAAACTTATCGGCTGATGCCGATATTTGAAAAATGCCAAATATCGGCCGATCTATTGGCCGTGGCGATATATCGGTCGACCACTACTTGACATGCAAAACCAAATGTTTCTTAAATTAGGTTAAATCTGTATATCTGTGCATTCTGTCAACTACAAATTGTTCACAGAACATAAATAGTAACAAAAAAAGAATGAAAAGCCTTACAGTAATGTTCTTAATTAGAAGTCTGTGAGAAAAGTGTTTTTATATATGCAACTCTCACATTGTTTTGAAAATATAACTGTAAAATGTTAATATTACATGTTAACCAGGGTTATTATTGTTAAATAAAATATTAAAGACATTTTTGTTAATAAAATTCAGCTGAAATTAATCCAAATATTAGAAGAAAAACACAAACTAAACGAAAATTCTAAATGTTCCAGTGGCAAAGTTGAAGCACTAAAGTTTGTGGAAATAAATCTCAAATTAAATTTGCGACTACAACTAATGTGCGCTGTGCTTGGTATATTGCATTGGACAATATGTAAATGAGATGTTGCGTCTGTGTTCTTTAATTTGCACGTTTTTAGTAAATCACCCGCATAAATTTCCATGCCCATCAGCGCTGTTTTGGAATTGCGCTCTCGCGCTAATTTGCCCTGTTTAGTAAAACTGGCCCTTAAATAGTAATATTAAAAAAATTAAATAAAAATGACAAAAGCACAGCATAATTTTACTAAAAATTTAACTAAAATTAAAAGCAAAACAACAAAATAATAATAAAATCTACTTAATACTAAAATAAGACTAGCGTTAACCTGAGATTGGTGTCAAAGAAAGGATGTTACTTAACTCTCTAAAGAATTTTTTACTTGGAACTTATTCATTAATGTTTCTAATGCATAACCAGATGTTCATCCACTTAGAGAAGTAATCCCAGCTGACACGAGGATTTGGATCACTTTGTTTATATTTTTTCAGTCTTATGTTTTCAAACCGTCAGATTTAAAATGCATGCTTGCTTATTTGGTTTCCATCGTAAGTGCAATACTGCAAATTTTGAAGGATGAGTATAGAAATTATTTTCAGTGGTAATCAATGGCATCCGTTGAGTTTTTGCGATTTATTTGTGTCAGGAACACCATTTCTGATTATATGAATCATATATCTGCATGACTGTAAAGCTTTGCTATATTGCAAAACACAGAAAACAAACTGTGTGTTTGTTCCAGTGAGATGTGTTGTCTTGGAGTATTTGGCTCCAGTCTGCAGGTGTTAATGGAATTATTCACAGCTCTGGTCTGATCTTATTTCAGCTGATTCCCTGTGATCACCAAATACAGTATTAGCACAGAATCCTATGATGAATTCAGTGGTCATCTTGGTCACACTTCTCAACAGCTCTTCCACCTGCACCTTTCCCCTCTCACCCATCTCTCAACACCTGCTATTTCTCACCTGACGGCCGAGTTTTGAGTCTTGTTCGGTCTTATCCTCATCGATTCGAGTCATCCTGGTCAATATAGCACTGTCTATAGCTCAAAAGAGTCTAGAAGGAAATGCTGTCACCTTCATTATTAATTCTCCACGTCTGCATCAAAGACGAATGCAAACAGAGCAGATGTGCTGTTGTGTGTCTCGTGCTAATGGAGCATGGTCGACCGTCATCAAAACGACTCCGTCTAATGGTGCTTTAGTCTAAAGCTCAGTCGGATATTGATGCTGTCTTGATTTGACTGCGTGGGTTGTGGCGTCCTCCCTCTGCTGTGCCAGCCATTGTGTTTTTATTTGTTGTTATGATGATATAATTTGTATTTTCACGTCAAGCCGTAGCTGTTCTTCAGACAGAGATACAATCTCTATGCTAACCATCTGCTGTTTTGCTTCACGTTTTAGGCATGGTGACATTTACGCACCTCGGTTTATGTTTAATGACAGTGGGAATTTAATACTTCTTACTGTTACATTATGGTTGACATGTTTTATACAGAATGTGATGTAGTTTCACCTATATTTTTGGGTATTTCAATCATAAAACCATCTCAAGGGTTCAATTTAGTCAAAAGTGCATTATATTTCTGAAATAAAAAGGTGAACAATTGCACATTATTATTAGCACACTGTGCATATAAGTGCATATTTTTAGTTTGTACTTTATCTGACCCAAAAAAACTTATTGCCATTCTTTTCATTGTCAGTTTAAAACAATGTTTCATATATAAAAAATATAAACTATTTAATATAAAATTGTGTGTGTATGTGTGTGTGTGTGTGTGTGTGTGTGTGTATGTTAATGCTGTCAATCTCATGTCTGTCAATGCTGATTTAAAAAAAAAATAAAAAATTAATCCCACATTTTCCTGAAATTAATCGTGATTAATCCCACCTAACATTAAAGTTTTTAAAGGGGTCATATGATGCTGTTAAAAAGAACATTATTTTGTGTATTTGGTGTAATGAAATGTGTTTATGCGGTTTAAAGTTAAAAAAACACATTATTTTCCACATACTGTACATTATTGTTTCTCCTCTATGCCCCGCCTTTTTGAAACGCGTCGATTTTTACAAAGCTCATCGGTCTGAAAAAGCGAGGTGTGCTGTGATTGGCCAGCTATCCAGTGCGTTGTGATTGGCCGAAACATGATCCAACTCATCAGTTTGTTAGAGACTTAAATAAATAATTTTTCCTGGTGGCTAAAGAATAAGTTCACAAGACAGTAAGACAAGAAGAAAAGCGAGAAAAACGTCGTTTTACAGACACCGTAAGTAAGCCGATCAGGAATCAAAAATGACTTTATACACTGAAAAAAAATGGGTGTAGAATCAATTTTCACGTAGGTAGTTACTTAACGATTATAATTATTCGTTCATGATGATCCATTAAAGTAGAAAGTTATTTTAAAGAAAAGTAAGGAAAAGACTAGACATGTTTTCAAGTAGTTATTAGACGTACATTTAAACAAGTTTCTCCTTCTTAAAATCACAGCTCAGCCTTTCTCTGCTCCTGGACCGTGTCTCCGCCTTCTCTGCTAACTCCATTCCAGCGTGTTTTTAACCTCCTCCCATTTTCTTCTCTGATGCGGGGCTGTCCCAACAATAAGAGCACACCTCTTGTAGCACAGCATTACGGACAGTCCGTGGAGGAAGACTACGCTGACTACGCTGAAGGCTTTGGACATAGAAGCGTGAGATCTGAGCCGAGCTGTTGCCCCACAGCGGGCAGATCTGATAAATCGGGGCAAGATGTGGGTTTGGTACTTTCTGCTCGGTTCGGGAACGCGCACGGGCTCGGTCGGTGAGTCGCTACGCCTTCATCCATTGTTCTGACGCTCCTTCTTTAGCGCCATTAGTGCAGCAGTTGTTATAGTGTTTCAGGAGTGCTCAGTCATCGCAGCTGTTGCATTTTCCTTCAGAAGTACTAGCAGCATAACTTTTGTTACATTAAGTAACGGGTTCGTGAAGCACACCGGCATTAACGTGCACGCGCCCCCCTCCTGGGGACTTTTTTTTTCCCTTTAAACGATTAGTTATTTGAACCAAATGGAGTTTGTGATTTACTGGGTGGACGCAGGAGTCGACATGCCTGTGCAGCTAACGCAATTATAAATACATAGTTCTAGCATTTCCCTATTTTCTTTTTTCAAAATATTACTAATGAGATCTAAGCTCATGATGGAGTGTCTGTATCTGCTGAAGGTCACCTGAACAACAACCATTTAATGGTCAGATAAACAATGCTATAAGGATCTTTTCTATTGAAATGATTTTTGCATCAGAGAGTTATCATTATAAGAGCATTTATAACAATAGAGGAACAATATTTTTGGATTGTGACAGTTTTGTGGTTAAATATGTTACATTACCAGTAATAGGGCCTCTTTATAAATGTGAACATGCCTAAATTTATCAAGCAACATAAATTTAAATTATTTTATTGCAGTGTAAGGCTTTTAGTAGTCTGGCAGACCCAGATAAATATTTTCGACAACATAGCATGTAATTGATTACTTTTTATTCTTTTCTGATTAAAGCTGTTTTGCATTCATGACAGTTGGACAGCGCTACCATGCAAGTGATCTATAGCACAAGTTCATGCTCTTTATAGGCAAAACTCACCTTTTGCATCTATGATTTCTCAATTTATGGCACCTTTGCACAGAGTTTATGTGCATTTTATACACAGTATCCAGTTAAATTCATTGATCGATTAGCAGGAAGTGGCAGAGGTTTTAAACACACTGAGGAGATCAATGCCTGACAACTCGATTGTCGCCTCTTTGACTCACCCACTGGTGTGAGGTAAGCAGCCGCTTAGGGCCCCAAGGAATCAGGGGCACCATGTGATTTGGAAAAACAGATTTGGCAAATGCTCCAGTGTATATTTGTGTTTGTGTAGACACAATGTAAATAAGATTTTCATTGTAAAGTGTAGAGCTTCTTTGAGTATAACTTTGTGAGATCGTAATTATAAGGGGAGTGCAATAATAGTAAAATTGGTATATTATATTATACTGTATTGGTATATTATATATTATTCATTCCCAATAGTAATGAGTGTCTCACCTCAGAGAGAAAAGTAAACGCATACTTTTGAGATTTATAGGCCTTGTGTTTTGTGTCATGATTATAGATGATCGCTAATGTGAAGGGGTAAATAAACTTGAAGCTATGAGCAAATGAAGGTTACAAAAGTAAATGAATGCATACTGTAGTTGGTGTTTTGGGCCCCCAAATCACTAAGTCCGCCCCTGGCACGGGGCCTGTGGAAAACGAGTTGGAATAGCTAGATAATTGAATTTGTGCACATAACAGACATGACTGTCATCAGCTACAGTGCTTGCTGCTTCAATCTGTTATGCAGCACGAGTAGATCTAAATATAATACCATAATCAACTATTTTCACAATTAGTTAAGCTGTAATAGTTCAAATGTAGTAAAATGTTTAAAAACAGTTCCACATGTAATATCATGCAAAAAGTTAGCCAATCATAGTAGTAGGCATTTACAGTGAAGTGTTAAAGGAGACACACCCTTTAAAGCCAAGTCAAATCACCTTTATTTTTATAGTGCTTTAGACAATATACATATTGTGTCAAAGCAGCTTCACGGAGACAAACAGGAAAACATCAGATTCAGATTCTGCTGTAAAGCAACTTTAAGACAATAGTGTCATTGTTTATGTCAAGTCAATTTATTGGTTCCGTTCAGAACTACTTGAACCAGTTCGAAAAAATGGACTGAACCCTCTGAAACAGTTCCCGACTCGAGCAGCACAGATTGTACTAGGGATCAAGTTACTAGGGCTGGGCGATATGGCCATAAAATAATGTTTCAATATTTTTTAGCTGACTTGCGATATACAGAATATATATTAAATTAACTAATTAATCGAATCGTTCTGAAATTAATCGCGACGCAAATCCCACCTAACATGAAAGTTTTTAAATGTACTTTTATATTGCAATAATTTCACATTCAATCTTCAAATTAATGTACAAACAACATAAAGACAGTATATTTTAATATTTGTTTAATGGCATTTTTTTATGACTGAAGGCCAGTATCACTGATACCAATACTACTGATGTCTCTATAAAATAGTTTTTCCCCCTAATATTTAATTACTGACTATAGCCATTCAACATTACAGTATAATTGAGAGCTATCAATTTTAACATTTATATGACTTTAAAAAATTACTTCTAATTGTGAACTTAAAACAATCTTCACATAAACCCATTATAACAAATGTCATATTTACCTGTGCCCTTCAGCAAGTAGGAAATACACAGAAATTGAATAAAGTTGTCAGACGCTAAATTCTAAATTAGATAAAGATGAATCCTTAAAGCTATAAAAGTTATTGATTTCCTCTTTTATATTTTGTTCTTTCATTAACAAGACATCACAGCAGCTGGATTATTAGGTTATTTTGGCTGCTATTACTTTAAGAGCTGCCGCTGCTGAACATGACGCGGATCTGACACGCATCGTATTTTCTCACGTTCTAAAGTCTCTTTACCTTTTCTGAGTATTACTATACATATTTTAATTTATTTGGCACGTTTTGGTAAAGTACATTAATCTATTAAAACTGTGGTCAGAATTGTTTATGATTTTGTTTTTTATTTAATTTATTAAATTAATTACAGTGTATAATATTTATAATGCAGAAAATTACAGTGAATTATTTTTACACTGTATTCATAGTTATACCTTTAAAATCATCATGAAATTGCATTTGCAACCCATTTTATTTAACTGTAACATATTTTGAAGTGAAACAGGATATTCAACAAGAAAAATCGGAAATTGATTGGATGGTGAAAACTCATAATTTTTGATCCAGGTGGTTGGAGAGGAGGTTGAAAAATAGGACTTGGTGACATCCAACAGCTGAAACGGAAATTGCTTTGAGATACAAACAAACATTTTTTGGAAAATGTTCACCGTTGTACCATTTACAGTAAGACAGGAACATCTATTATGTGTTGATTTCACATTGACCTTCAAAACTCTAATGCATTACATTTCCAACACACGATTACACAATATAACCAATGACATTTAGCATTAATAGTGTGTTTTAATGCATTATACACTTAAGGTAATACAATATTAAAGTCTTATGTATAAGTGTATATTCAGAAACAAATAGTTTAATTGTAGTACCACAATACTACCTTTTTCCTCCTGTTTACATACTAAGTCAAAGCCTCTCTATCTCTCTCTGACATTTTATTTACACTTCAGAGACATCCTTTTTTTTCCAAGTCCGCCTCTTTCAGCTTATCTCTTTTTTTTTTCCTTCTATTTTTTTTCTCTTCTTCCTGTCTTTTATGTCTCTCCACTCATCCCAGACAGTGCATCAGTCCATGCTTCCATTGCATTGGTTTTATTCTCCATTTGTGTGGCTGCATGGAGCCGAGACTCTGATACAGAGATCAGCAGCAGTTGTTTAATCCCTTCCCCTCCTCCTCCTCTTCCTCCTCCTCCTCTTCCTCTCCACTGCCTTATATTCATGAGGGAGAGAAAGCGGCCCCCTGCAGTGCTGCCATACACGCTCCTCTCTGTACACCTGACCAGAGCTGGTGACACAAGCCCACAACCACAGAGAGAGAGAGAGAGAGAGAGAGAGAGAGAGGGTAACAGGATGAGGGACGTGCTACAGCTGTCTCTGTGACAGACTCGGTGTCTGCTGCTGCTGCTGCCGATTGCTCTACAAACTGCCTCTGTGTCCGTGCTGTCCAGATACAAACTTGTTCATGTCGTTTTGCCTGGTCGACTTTTTTGACATGGAGTCGCCCACCAAAGAGATTGAGGATTTCGAGAACAACTCTCTGAAGTACCTACAAGCGGATCAGATTGAGAAGATCTGGCTCAGACTGCGAGGACTGTGAGTAGAGTTTTATACTTTCTGTCTCTGTGCATGAGTGAGCAACGTGTATTTGAATTAGAATTTTACTAAAAAGCAAAAATCTAAATAACACAATATTAATAGTAATGTTTTATAAGAATATGAAGTATAAAAGTACAAGAAAATCATATTTTTATGATGATTTATATTTTATTATAATTCTAATTATTTTAAATTAAGTTTAATAGAGTCTTAATAAAAACAACCTGAAATGAAAATAATATAACATTATAAAGAGTAAAGGATTTGAATATTAAATATGATAATTGTAATGAATAGAAATTGCTAATAAATTAAGAATTAATCAAAAAATTTATTGTGAGATAAATTGTTTAAAATATTACTTATTTTCACACATGAAGTAAATTGAATATAATGCACTACAAAGTGTAAAAATATAAAGATATAATAATTTATTACAAATTACAAAATATAATGGTAATATTTCATAGCAATATAAAGTATAAAAGTATAATATTTTAACAAAAATAAATCATTGTGCGGATAACTGAGTCGTAATAAAAGTAGCAAGGAACAAGGATCTTACATTACAAAAAGCTAATAAATGAATATTTAAATATGATTATTTTAATGAATAAAAATGCTAATAAATTAAAATTAAGAAAAAGTTAAACTTAAATTTTAAGAATTAAGTAAATGAATTATACAGTGCAAAGAGTAAAAGAATAAAATGTGTAGAAAGTGTGTAGAGTTAAACTTACTTTTATAGTACTTTTCATGTTTTTATTGGGTGATTTGCAGTTGATGGCTTTCTAATGTGATGCTGACATATTTGTGGAAGTGAGATGCAGGTCAGGGTTAACGGGTCACTTTCAGTACAAACATCCTCTTCATGTGTGGCTGGTTCCCAGACGCAAAAGCAACCTCATCTTCTGTTAAAAGTGTTTCCAGTTGATCGCTATTTAGAATGCATTTGTTTGAAAACTAGGCTGCCAACGGATCCAGCATATTAAAACAAAATATTTGCAAAGTGCAAGTATTTGCGGAGGAATTACAAAAGGCAAATGTAATGTTTGAACTTGTCACTGAAGCTAGATCAAGAAAATAAATGCACCAAAATAGACCAAACCGAAAGATCTGAAAATTGCACGCCTTTTTTCTTTGAAGACACAAGAGTTTTATTAAAATGAATTCTTGTCCTGTGATCCAGAGGCGAAGTTCAGGTGCTAATGATGAGTATAATGTTGCAGAAAAACATGCCTGTGGATGACTTTATTAGCTGCATGTGCAACTTATTTCCTATGGCCGTCTCATTTCTTGCCAATAAATGAAATGAATCGCTTCTTCTGAATTTATGTGGACAGTAATGACCGTGTATGTTATCACAAGGGGATTTTATTGTTTGCCGTTGCAGTGATTGATCTAATCCTTCACTGTGTCATTCCACATTAAGCCGCTGAATGCTAATCCCTGTTATAAACGGCAAAATATCTTCCAGGTTTGGTTTTAGATTTATGACAACTGCGTTCGCTGTGACAGTGGAGTCGCTGTCAGCCTGGGGTCCCTGAACCCAGGTGGAGAAGTCAGACAGCTGTTATTTGTCCAGAAACAAGGGCCATCAACATTGTCATAACGGCACCGGTCAAGAGCAGGGCGAGATTGAACCGAAGTCATCCTGTTTCCAGCTTTATTTCCCTTTTAGGCCCATTTTATTGAGCTTATTAAGAATTTAATTGTGCACTTGGCAGCTCCAAGGGAAATGAGACCCCTGTCGACACCATTGGACACCGAGAAAAACACACATCTATAAAAGTTTAAGGCTGTAATAAAGGCAGGCGTTTTCTTCGCGGTAGATTAGATGGGCAGAGAGAAAGAGAGGAAGACGTTTTGATGATGAAGATGACAGGAAGTTAAGGTTAAAGGTCGCTGATCACGTAAATAGCAGCGATTGTGTGTTAGTCTCACTAGACTCTTCTGAAGGTGATGTCATCTATCTAATTTGACCAATCAGAACATCTGTCTTCATATGGCTTGAGAGCAGCTGCAGTTGAGATGTTTTACTGAACGCTGCTTTAAAAGAAGAGGCATTTCCTCTCTACGTGCAAAACAGAGCGAGCATTCATGCACTAACTGGATTTAGATGACCAAATGTTCAGATGTCTATAATAAGAGGGTCATTGTTTTCCTTTTTTGCACAAATGTTCATGTGCGCCTTGATTCGAACATTTGAATCAATTGAGTATTTGAACTCTGTATAA
The DNA here is from genome assembly GCF_001515605.1 of Sinocyclocheilus anshuiensis. Classification (NCBI taxonomy): domain Eukaryota; kingdom Metazoa; phylum Chordata; class Actinopteri; order Cypriniformes; family Cyprinidae; genus Sinocyclocheilus; species Sinocyclocheilus anshuiensis. The sequence continues at coordinate 1,127,804 of NW_015549581.1, forward strand.
CCGCTAGATTTGACTTTTTTGGAAAGATTGTTTACTCTGATTGCCTGTATATCAAATGGCTAGTGGTCATACTTTTCACTCCAGTGAACATTTTTCAGGGTAGGTTTATTAAAAAAAAAAAAAATCATATATAAACACATGCATTAAAGATGTGGCAAAAAAAAGCTATTGAAAAAAGTTAGTTCACTTGATATTTTATAGAAAGTCCTTCAAAATGGAAATGAAATTGACGCTGAAGATTTACTGTTTACGTCTTGAAATTTGAAATGCAAGCAATTAAAAAAAATCTGTATTTAAAATGTTATTCAATAGATTTTTTTAAATTCAAATTTAAACAGTGAGACAATTATGAAACTCAAAACAATTCATGAAATGAATGTAACAAAAACATTAAAAAACTAAACTAAAAATTAATAACAAAAAAAATTTAAAACAGAAATGAAATTAATCAATTATAATAAAATTGCCTGAATATAAATGCATGAAATTCACAAAAACATCATGCTATTTTAAGGTAAAATACATGTTTGAGTATTTGGACTTTTGATTCAAAAACGTATAGTTGTTGAAATATATGTCTGCGTGACAACTAGCCCCAGTGGCCTTATATACTGAATCTAATTTGCATTTACCTGAACTGTAATGTCCATATTTTTTTGTTTCAGGCGAAAATATAAGAAGACGTCACAGAGGTAAGATATTCACTCGGACTAGTGTGAATACAACAGATCTCATCATCTCAACATGAAACATGAGCTGGGAAAATGAGCGAATAAAACTGTTTGCGAACAATTTGTATAAACTGAGGTGTTTTTTTCTGCTGAAAATCGGTTGTAATCAGAAACCACATCTGTTGTACGTAGGTCTGGTTTTCCAAAAGCAGAACAGGGTTGTGGCATTGTGTTTAATTACTGGTTGTCAGTAGGAAATAAACAGCAGTTTTCTTTCATTATCACAAGTGAGTGGAGCGCAGTTGTGCATTAGCATATGAGAAAACTTACAAAACTGTGCTGTGATACCATGATGGTAAAGTGAAGGATTTAGATAATAATACCATAATGCATAGTACATTTTATATATGGTATATGGAATTACTACAATTTAGTCAGTGGTTATTTTTTTGTTTTTGAAAGTAGTCTCACCAAGGCTGCATTTATTTGATCAAAAACACAAAATTGTGAAATATTACTATAATTTAAAATAACAGTTTTCTATTTGAATATAGTTTGGAATGTAATTTATTCCTGTGATTCAAAGCTGAATTTTCAGCATCATTACTCCAGTCTTCAGTGTCACATGATCCTTCAGAAATCATTCTAATATGCTGATTTGCTGCTCAGACATTTCTTTAAAAAAGTTGTGCCGCTTAATACTTTTGTGGAAACTGTGATGCATTTTAATGGACATGTATCAACATATGCATTGAAGTACCATATATAAATACTGCAGTTCATATATTTTAATCATCCAGTTCCACAGTATATTTCAAAGTACTGTATCATTAGCATTTGGTACCTTCACTATACAATGGTACTTTTTTACAAGGGAAAGCTTGTGATATTTTTGACCCTTTAGTCTATCTCTGTGTGTAAGGGTATATGTCTCATATACAGTATATCAGTCTAGCTGTTTATATTTGAATGTATTTGAGAGACACACTAAAACACAACCCAAATAGAACAGATACAGACGTCCTCTGACATCAACCAGAGACTAAACAAAAAAAGCTTTAACCGGTCAGTGATGACAGTGACACACACACACACACACACAGACATAAACAGCCAGCAGCAGATGCCTGTCCTTCCCTTCTCACTGTGTCTTTTGTGTGTGTGTGTGTGTGTGTGTGTGTGTGTGTGTGTGCGCATGACAATGTCTATGTTTTTCAGGCTTTGATGGTTTGGCAGGGCAGTGTTGGAGATGTCAATGACTGTGTGTGTGCAGAGCTGGAGGGAAGTGTGTGTGTTTGTGTGTTTGAATTGGGCTTGAGGGAGTTATGCTTTATGAGCCCATCAAGGTGAAAGGTCACGGGCCGTTCAGACTGTGACATTTTCATCTGTCTTGATAATGATTTTTGTTTCACCAAACCCAGTTCGGGAAGTTATTTTGTGCCCAGTCTCAAGCTTAGACAGCACAATATTTTTTTTTTTGATGAACTTCTAAATGGCACACAATAACAAAACAAACTCAGTTTGGTCACTTCACATGTCCGTCAAACAATCTCTTCCTATATAAGTGGGCAATTGTTGGTTGTCATAAGCTCCAGTGTGAACTACACACTATAGTCCAAAGTTTGGCTATGCAAAGCTATTTTGTGCTCAGAAGATTGAGTGAGAATATTTGATAAGAATCAGCTTAAATCAGCATCGTCCTAATTTGTTTCTTATGTGTATATTTATACGGAATTGGGAAGAGTGATGTTTTCTCAGGCGAAATACGGCGCTGGTGGGGCTGTTTGTGGCAGCTGTTTAATTTGATGTAATTATCACCATCACTCCATTCCTTCACAGGATTTATGTCTCCTGATGATTAAGTCATGGGAGATTCTTGCGTGTTCAGGTAAATCTCTCGTCCACACTGCTGTGCAGTGAAGGAATTTCCAAAAATGTGTATTTTGCCATAATTTATTAATCCTCATGTTTTTATTTCTTTTCTGAAGAGCTCAAAAGCAATTCCAACTCTTTTTCATGCAACAAAAATGGATATACTGCTAATCTCCAAAAAGGACCTAAAAACACCATAAAATTAGTTGGTACAACTCGTGACTTTGAGTTGTTACTTGCTGAAAATCTTGAGTTTAAAGGTCTTTGCACACTGAGTCCGAAATTTTCGTATGCGTTTTTCTTTTTTTTCATATTCGTCATCCTTTCCTATCAAAATGCTTGTTACCATTTCTTTAAAAAAGTTGTGCCGCTTAATACTTTTGTGGAAACTGTGATGCATTTTAATGGACATGTATCAACATATGCATTGAAGTACCATATATAAATACTGCAGTTCATATATTTTAATCATCCAGTTCCACAGTATATTTCAAAGTACTGTATCATTAGCATTTGGTACCTTCACTATACAATGGTACTTTTTTACAAGGGAAAGCTTGTGATATTTTTGACCCTTTAGTCTATCTCTGTGTGTAAGGGTATATGTCTCATATACAGTATATCAGTCTAGCTGTTTATATTTGAATGTATTTGAGAGACACACTAAAACACAACCCAAATAGAACAGATACAGACGTCCTCTGACATCAACCAGAGACTAAACAAAAAAAGCTTTAACCGGTCAGTGATGACAGTGACACACACACACACACACAGACATAAACAGCCAGCAGAGCAGATGCCTGTCCTTCCCTTCTCACTGTGTCTCGTCATCCTTTCCTATCAAAATGCTTGTTACGGATGCGAAAACGCTGAAATTCGAACCCGATCCGAATTTTTTAATGACGGACGAATGTTTCGGAGGCAGTGTGTAAACATGATTGACACAACATAAGGTCGTATTTATTTTTTAACGTGCAAAAATTTCGGACGAGAATTTTGGACTCAGTGTGCAATGACCTTAAGACCCAAGAACCAATGACCATTGGCAAAAAATAAAAATAATAAGGGTTTGTAGCAGCTTGAGGTTGGATAAATGATAGCAAAATTTAAATTATGTCCAATAAATTTATGTAAAATATATCTTTCATTGACTATATACCAAACCAGCACCTAGTCCATTGTTTGGCAACCTCACTGACATTTGGAATTATTATTGTTTTGATGGCAAAAAAGTGTGTCATGTTGCTGATTGTAAGCATGTGTGATGTATTTTATAGCTCCAAGAGAAACCACATTCTAGTTCTAGTACATTCAAATTCAATTGGGTCGCTCACACCGCACAGGTTTTGTGGGTTTTTTAGCATTGGCCAAATGGTCTGCTACACACTATCAGTGGGTCACGCATTGTGGTTTGAGTTGGGTAGGGCAGTGCTTGGCATGCCATACAGCTCGTAACTAAATGTGATGGGCTGCGTGACTGTCGGAAGGACTGTAGGAGATAGTGTGGCATACAGATGTGATGGACTTCAACATTTCTAAGATTTTCCTATCAATAGACTAGAAGAAGTTGATCTTCATTAGTCCAATGTGCATAAGTTTGCCAACCCATCTCTGTCATTTGGCTATTATTTACATTTCACACTGTTTTACTGTGCTTCAAAAAGACAGGCAGCTAGTCTTTCTCTTACAGACCTCTTAGTATTAGTCATTTCTCGATGCTGTTTTGATTTTAAAGTTGACTGGTGAGGTCTAGATCACCATTACAGTGTTGAACTTCTCAGATGTAGTTGAAGAGATGTTAAGTGTTTGGTTAGTGCACAGTGCTTTTGATGGGGAGGAGCAGTTGGCTGGCAGAATTTTGAAGATAACATCTTACAGAACATAAAATCTTACAGAACAATTTTTTCTTGAGCAGAAAATCAGCATATTAGAATGATGTCTGAAGGATCATGTGATACTCAAGACTGGAGTTATTATGCTGAAAATTCAGCTTTGCCATCACAGGAAAAAATTACTTTTTATTTTATCTTTAATGTCACACTTTTATTTTATTTTCACTGTATTTTAATGCTTTATATTTTATTGCTATTGTAACTTGCGTATTTGATTTTGAAACTTGTTAATTGTTATAACTATTATTAGCTGCCTATCTTGGCCAGGACAAAAGCGATTTTTAATCTTCTTTAAAGGCACAATATGTAAGATTTTTTTATTAAAATATCCAAAAACCACTAGAACAGTGTTATATATTTTGCTGACTTGTGTTCTTACATTATCCCAAATGTTTCGAAGAATGTTTAAATTCAGAGAAATAAGCAATTTTAACTAGTGACACGGACCGTGTCCATAGTGTCATTGTGTCGCCTGCTTTCAAATGTAACTAGTATGATAAAACAGCGCTGCTTTTTTTTCCCCCACATACACACGACCAGAAGGAGCGGAAGCGGTCGACTGTGGCATAATAAAAGCTCCGCTGCTTCGAGCCGTGTGTCGCACTCGTTCAGCGGCCTCGTTTCGCTTCGACGGCTTTCAGCCTCACCCTGCTTCATTCTACTACGTTAATAAATCATTAGCTCATCCATGAACATGATTTCTGCCCGAGTCCCGTCGGATTGCATCGGCTGTGGGGATGAAGATGACAACTCCCATGATTCCACACTCAGTCACGGCGTCATCAAACTATGCCTTTGTCTCTTTGTTTATTTTGAATACGCGCCCTCTAGCGGTGAAAAATTACATATTGTGCCTTTAACTCATATTTATCATTCAGGTATTTATAGGGGCAAATGGTTGGCAATACGTTTGTACTGCCACTGGCATTTTGTCCAGTGTTTGCATTTTGACCCAAACTGATACCCGAGCCACTGAATCCAGGGAGTGTATAACAGCCATCATTGTGGCCTTTTCTGATGATCTAATTAAGACTGGCTTCCCAGTCAGAGGCAGCACAGCTATTACAGGCTCCTGCAGCCCGACGGCACTTCAATCTGTTTTTCACACATGGCGTAATGAACACTGGGGCATTCAAACTCACCAGAGCCCTGCGCAGATGGGGTTTGTTTACACGTTATCGTGAGGTTCTCTTTTCTTTTTGACTTCTTGTGGTGTGGAAACTAGCTTTGATGTGGTTTGAACCCAACAGTCTGTCCGCGTTCAACTTTCTTCTCCTCATAGCTTTGTGTCATTCTGATAGACTACATGTGAAGCCGATTAGCTTTTCCAAGTTGGAATGAAGCAGAGATAAATATTTAGAAACCACAGACAGATGAAAATTCTCTTTCGCATTGGAGCGTTTAGACTTTTTACACAAAAACATCTCACACGATTGAGTCAGTCAGCGATCCAGAGCTGCGTTTTGGCATTCGTGAGTTTCTTGCACTAGCTGAGTGCGTTCGGCTCTTGAGGTGTTGTCTCGTCATGCCTCCGCTGACTGATTTCAGCTTGTTAATTGATCGCTTCACAGCCATTGAATCACAGCCCCCACACCTGATAATTAACAAGATAATTACTCCAGTCAAAAAGTGACATATTTAACATTTAATTTCACCTTACAACACCAATGCCCTCCACGGGGAGCTGCCGTCGCTGGTGTGTTTTGTCAATTGAATACAAAACAGGGAGACAAAATGGATGCCATTTTCATTTGCCATCCTTTAGTCTATCTTTATGCACTTCCCGCATAGACCTCGAATGAGCTTTCCTGATCGTATTATTCCATACTCCTGAAGAGTCCCGTGCCCACAGGGGTTTGCAGGGATTAAATGTGCTGTTCTGTTGAAGAGTGCAGTGCCGATTGTGGGGACGCTTCGCTCTGATCTGTCCTTCAATTTGCTGGCAGTGAGATGGAGAGCAGAAATGAGTCTGGGTTTATCTCCCAGAGCAGGGAGCAATCCCTTCCGGCCACACGACGACCCCTCATTCCCTGCTGCTCCCACACAATAATGGGATACAGGTGCTGACTAGCATTCATTTGTGATGAATTCCATGCACATCATAACAAACCGCCCTGCCAACATAATAAAAATATGTATTTTGGAGGTTCAGACTGCCTGAATTATGATTGATATATCTGCTCTGCAAGATGATATATTGTAGTATTGGGAAAGATGATGCCTGGATTTTTTTTTAAAGGAATGAATTAAAAACATATCCAGACATAATTTAAAGCTAAGTGTGTAATTTCTGCACCACTTGTGTGAATTATTTTACATTTTATTTATTTATTTTTAACAGGTTTCCTAAGCACTTCCCTGTCTCTAATTGGTCAGGCAAACAGATAGTCTGTCCCCTAAACTTGTGCAATTGGTTGAGCCCATAAGTTGAGTCATTCTGAGCATTTTTTGAGTTGATGTGTTCACGCTTTTTTAACATGAATACAAATACTGTTAAAAAATATATTAATATCTATGCTGGCATGTATTATTTTTATATTTTTTTATTATTAGTAACAAAATATAAGCTGTCATAATTTTCCTGATCCAGTCAATTCCTGATATATAAAATGAGGTCCCATCTAATTTCTTTTCTTCTTTTCAAGTAAAATAGGTTGCAAATTTATTGATTAGGATACTGAAATGATCAGCCCATCCGATCAATGCACACTACATCCAATTTCAATTAAATTCCCATTTAACACTTTATTACTACTATTGAATACCCATTAGGCACTTTATTTTCACTTTTTTAATTATTATCTTCCTTTTTAATTTAAAATAAACACCTCTCCAAGCTGATATGTGATAGAAAAAGGGAGAAGAAAGGGGAATGAACTCGGGTTGGTCACATTAAAAGCCAAATCCACTGGCCTTAATGTGCGTCACATTTGCGAAATTCAGGCAAAATATTGCAGGTAGAATTGGTCCATTTTGTCAGTTTCCATTGCCAGTCGATGTATGGAGCACTGCTCACAAAAGTCACTTTCAAACCAACCAGTTTTCTGTTGCTAATTGCCGTGAGTTTGCGTCACATTTGCAAAATTTAGGCAAATTTTCGAGGGCACAAATCGTTCATTTTCCATTGTCAGCGTTTAGCGATGTATGAAGCACTGCTCGTAAAAGTCACTTTCAGACCAACCAGTTTTCTGTTGCTAATCACAGCGAATTTGTGTGACCAACTTCTACACAAGCAAAATCTGCTTGGGGAACTTTTTCACCCTCACGCAAAACTCCCAATCGCACAGATTCCTATTGAAATGAATAGAATTTGCCCACTAAATTGTGCAGAGCAACAGTAGATGTGACTGCACTTTTACTCTCCACACCATGTTTTCCATCCACCAGTTTAAATAGCCAAGTGGGCCCAAGATGGGCTGTTGGCACTTAGTGTAAATAGTCACAGAAAATGTGTTTTACATTGTACAATTCAAATTGTAATGTAATGCAACAAACATAGCATTAATCTTGCCATGACTTAGTAATGTCGGTCTTCTTGTTTCCCCTGAGTTTCGGTTTCTGCTTCGGCTAGTTTGGATGACTTGCAGAAAAATAGCTTGTGTGGACAGAGACCGTATAACTGTGATGGAAAGTCGTGACCTTGGGACTGTTTATCAAACTGATTTATAGATGTGTTCGAAATAATGGCACAAAGAAAATCAGCAGTTTGCACCTCAGGCAAGCTAAAACCCAGAAGCCTCTCCGCAACATTCGCACACTCTTTAATACACTGCTCCTGGTCATTGCTATTGCATGAGGGATATACCGGTGACCTCTGACCTTGCTCTTCATTCCTATGCAGATATCTGTAGGGCATACTGATTAAACGACTGCGACTCCAACTGCAAAAATACTGTTGAGGGGATAAACACTCTTTTCTCCTGGAGCAGAGAGATCTGGCTTTGGCCCAAGCTCACACAGCTCTTCAGCTGCATAAAATCAGCACAGCTGTGATGACTTTGGCCGCAGATGACCTATCGTGCACGATGGGGCTCCTCCAGGGCCTGGGTCGTGGGAGCAGAATGAGGCAGATGTTCAAACCATTATTTACAATCAGCTTAAATCATATGCATATTCTCTCCTGAGTTATATTTATTTCATATTTAGTTCATTTAAAGGGGAAATGTGACCCTGGACCACAAAACCAGTCATAAGTGTCCATTTTTCGAAATTGAGATTTATACATCATCTGAAAGCTGAATAAATAAGTTTTCCATTGATGTACAATATTTGAAAATCTGGAATCTGAGGGTGCAAAAAAATCTAAATATTGAGAAAATTGCCTTTAAATTTGTCCAAATGAAGTCCAAAGCAATGCATATTACCATTCAAAAATTACATTTTAATATATTTACGGTAGGGAATTTACAAAATATCTTCATGGAACATGGTATTTACTTAATATCCTAATGATTTTTGGCATAAAAGAAAAATGGATCATTTTGACCCATACAATGTATTTTTGGCTATTGCTACAAATATACCCGTGCAACTTAAGACAGGTTTTGTGGTCCAGGGTCACAAATGTGTAATTTTTAGTGTCACCGAACAGAACTGCAAAAATAATGACTCATTTCCTCTATGGGGAATTATGAGGCCAGAGACTCCTCAAACTCTATTTTAGAGCCATTTTACTTACATTTTTAGCAGGCCTCGAGAGTATCTGTCTATCTGTAACGGGAGAACGGCATCTTTATTATCTGTCTCTGGCAGAGACCTTTAGTTGGAAATGCCACTCAGGCATGAGGAGATCTGAGGTGTTTAACTCTGATGTTAGGAGAGCTTTTCTCTAAAGCTGATATTCTCTGTGCCGGTTGATGAGATGCAAAACACTGAGGATTTGTTAGGTTTTGCAGCTGCAGACTATGAATACGCAGGTATGAGGTATATTCTCAATCCTTTCTGTTTTATATGTAATCCCTTAGAAGAGCAAACATTGTTATTAGTGGTGCTTCCTGAAGGAGTCAATATGTCGGGTTATAAAACCATAAACATTATACCTGAAATTATCATGTGGCTTATTGAGGAGAGGTGCGATATTCATAATTACAGTGTTAAGACTTAGGATTTTTCAGGTGGATAGAAAAAATAGACTTGCAATTTGCAAATTCTTTTGCAGTAAATGTTTCTAAACATCCAACAAAATTAATTTATTAGATTAACAAGATGAATATGTTTTATTTTACTGCATTGGATTTTTATAAACAAGTAAAACCGTTTTTGATGTGTTGCTTTTTAAGCAATTTTTTCTTATTTAAAAAATGTTGAGATGTTTTAACTTGGAAATTAAAATTTGTTAAGGATTTTTCTGCAGTGTGGCAATAACATTTGTACTGAAAGAGTAAAAATCTAATTTAAATAATGATTCGTCGCTCCCTGTCACTCATTCCCCACCCTGAGGAAAGCAATATTAATAATCAGGCGATACAGAGGGATGTTTATCCAGGATGCAGATGCTTTGAACCTGTTAAAGCTGTAGTGAAATGTCATGTTGTGTGGGTATTAGTGAATAAATCGCCCCCTTCCACCAGCCGACAATTTTCATCCCATGTTTTTGTGTTTTCCGTGCCACTTAATCTGCAAAGAGAAATATCATCTTGCTGACTAAATAGACTGTAGTTGCTTGTGAAGGTTAGCAGAGTGCTCCTGTACCTGCTTTTCTAGTTTATCATAATTTGACCTGGCTCTCCATTTTGCCTTGGGATCCTGCTGTTTTGTATTGGCTAAGTCTGTTAGGATGAACTCGTTTGTGGCTGCCGCTTTGTCTTAACTTCATCTTGGGAAAGAGAAGGGATGGAAGGGTTTATGGTTTTACTGAAACTCATTTCAGCATAATTTAAACCATTCAGTGTGTTCTGCCAGCCTTGGAAATGTTTCAGATGATCAGTGCCAGGTTTGACTTTGCTTTGGCTCTTGGAAATCAGACAATACGACTGCTTTGAATCAAATCTGGGTACTGCCATCGGGCTAAAGTGAGAAATGGGTTGATGGAGAAATAGACAACGATCTATTCTGTTATTAAGGTGCTATCAGTGAATCTGCGTTCAGTGCTGAGACTCATTTTAATATTCATAAATCTACAATGGAGCCCTGATGGCCTCAGTGTGAAATAAAGTAAGATGTCTGGTTACGTGGGAATAGCTGGCAAAGTGACGTACTGTGAAACTGAGTTTACAGCGTGGAAAATGTCCAATCAGTGGCGTAATGACTTATCAAAATCATAATTGCAGCAATACAAAGCTCTTGACCTTAAACCCAGACATTTATCGGCTTTCATAGCAGGGGAGGAGTTAAGCTAAGATCTGTGCTGCCTCTAATTGAGCCTTTGCTAAGCCCGTCTTAAAATGTTTCTGACCATTCCTTCCTTAAAGGGATAGTTCACCCAAAAATGAAATCCTTCCTTAGAAACTGTTGCCATATTATCAGACCAACTTTTACTCTTTTTCTGGTGTAAGTCTTTTGAAGCCCTATATTGCATACACTGTAGAAACATTAGGAACAGTTTTACCAGTTAACACTGTTGTATTAGCCTTTCCTAAACCCCGCCTTTAAAATGTTACTGACCAGCCCTTCCTTAAAGGGATAGTTAACCCAAAAATGAAAATTACCCCATGATTTACTCTCATGATTTATGATGGATTTTGCACTTTATTTTGTTTCAAAATCACAACTTCCATTCACTGCCATTATAAAGCTTGGAAGAGCCAGGACATTTTTTAATATAACTCCGATTGTATTCATCTGAAAGAAGAAAGTCATATACATCTAGGATGGCTTGAGGGTGAATAGATCATGGGGTAATTTTAGTTTTTGGGTGAACTATCCCTTTACCGTCTGTTGCCATCCATCATATTATCAGACCAACTTCTACTGTTTTTCTGAAATAAATTTGGGACAGTCCTTATTTGTTTAAATATTGCAAATGTTGTGGAAACATTAGGAACATTTCTGTCAGTTTATATTGTTACACTGAGTCACTTTCCCAAGCCCTGCCTTAAAATGTTACTGACTAATCCAACCTTAACAACTGTCCATCATATGTATTTTCAGACCAGCTTTTGCTCTTTTTCTAATGTAAGTATAACATTGTGGAAACATTAGAAACTGTTCTGTCCATAATTGGTTTCAAATAAGGTGTTTTTCTTTTCACTTTCACTCTTTTCATTGTGTTACTTGATTCTGATTCACAGTCTCTACAGTTTGTAATCACATTATTATGTAATTTAATCATTTCTATTTAAGAAAAATTACATATAAAACACTTTGTAATTCCATCTCGTGAAGTAACAATAATATCCATTCCATTTCTTCAATTTAATGAGTACATTTTACTGAAATTGTAAGTTTTTCTTTCTTGTGAAATTCTTTGTAAAGTTTCTCTTAGTATATTATCCAAAATGGGAGGAGCTTAACAAAGGGTCAGTTGTGCACTTCTGGAATTCTATTATATATTAGGTCATATCCTGTCATGTGAATGAATCAGATCAGACTGGGCATTGATTCGGTCCCCCGTGAGCCATTCTGGAGGTCTGGACCTTTTTGAAAGACTCCAGATGGACCTGGCAAATGCTGTGTCAACCTCTCGTTGCCTTCGCACCAGAGCACCAGCCACTGAGACAATTAGTGACCTGGACAGAACAGACACAACAGAGTCAACTGTTTCTGTCTGCCCAGCTGCTCAACAGACAACAGTGGCTGTATTTAGAGTTTCCCCATCCTGGCCAATTCCACACAAGCCTCTCTGGTCTTAATTAGGGATGACGGGCAGTAAATGGTGTGTTGTTATGGCCATTAAACTTTTCACCCACTGTTAGCATCATTGGCTTCGCCGCCCATGAGCCACCGCTGCTTCTGTCTCCACGGTTACAGAGGAACAGGGCTCTTCCTCCCAGACTGGACAGATTCTCTGGAACTTCTGCCAAGAGCTCATCGCAGTCCAGCAGTGCCAGGACTTGTACATGAGCTCTGAGCAGGAACTGAGTGACTGTAGACACGGAGCCAAAGTCCTTAAAGGCAAGTCAGTCCACTTAGTGGCAATTCTGGCAGTAGCTGCATCCCCATATCTTTTTCAAAGGGGATAGAAATAAAATTAGTGTTGGCTGATTCATAATACTGTTATTTTAATAGTATGTCAAATCACCAGTAAAATCTGAGAATGGACTATTATTGTTATTATTACAAAATTATAATGAAGTTAAATTATTAAGAATATATATATATATATATATACAGTGGGTACGGAAAGTATTCAGAATAATTATATTAATACATAAATATTATAAATATTAATAATTATACAAATGATAAAGTGTGATGTTTTTATTTATTATTGTCATTATTTTTACTGATAAAATGCTTGGACACACTGGATAAAAGCATCAATGAAATGCATGATTTTTATATGGTTGATCTTTATCATTTTCCCCACCTGTGACATTTCAGAGGCGAAGATAGGTTTTGTATTTTGAGTAATTTTTGCTGACAAATTGTGTCAGAAAAGATCAAGAACATTTATTAAGAATTAATAAATGCATTTATTTTGATAGAAATACAGCAACATTTAAAATAACCAATTTCTATTTAAATGTATTTCAAAATGTAATTTTTCCTGTGATGCAAAACCAAATTTTTATCTTCATTACTCCAGTCTTCAGTGTAACATGACTTTTCAGAAATGATACCAATATGCTGATTTGCTGCTCAAGAACATTTGATTATTATTATCAATGTTGAATACAAGTTGTGCTAATAGTATTTTGTAGAAATCATGATACATTTTTTCCAGGATTTTTATTAAATAGAAATTTCAAACAAAAAGCATTTATTTGAAATATGAATCTTTTGTAACATTATAAATATCTTTTATCAATGTAATGCATCTTTTCTGTATAAAATATTTCTGTATAAATAAAATTAATTTCTTTCAAAAGAAAATCTTTTGACCTAACTTTTGAATGCTAGAGTGAATATTCAGCTCTTTCGTTCTCATTCACTGCAAAGAAACATAATTTTCTTGTGATTTCTCTACTTGTTGTTGTTGCAATCATCTGATGCCCTGGTTTACTCTCAGATGTGGAAAAATCATTAAAGCTGTATTTTATCTCCTCTACTGCTTCAAATCTTCAACCTCAGATTACCTGCGGTCATTAATCCTGAATGAGAGCAAAGAAGATGAATTTTAATGAATTACATAGAGTACTTGGTTAAGCATGTAAACAAGCTGCACTTTATTGCAAAGCTGCCAGCGCATTGTGTACGCCCGTGGCAGCGTGGATAAATGCTGTTTCGTGAAGAGACTCAAAGTTGCAAACATGATTTTCATTATGCCACAGATGGTCACTTCAAATCAGCCCAAGTCGCGCCTTTTTGTGAGTGCCAGCTCCAAAATCTCTTTCCACCCCACTGTTTTTCAGCACAGCTGTTCGCAGATTTCATCACTCGCTTAAATTTAATAAAGCACAAGTCAAAGGATTTTGAAAGTACATTATTCATACACTATGACATGCTAATATTCCAGAGCAGACCGAGGAGGTCCATACCTGGAGAACTGTTAGCATTCCCATTCATTATAGGGCTGTCAAAATGGCTGAAAAACTAAATTCGAATTTTGTACTTAAATATTATCAAAATTAGAATTATATTCGAATTTAAAATGCATCATTTCAGTTAGGGTGAAAAAAGCTTTTGGCTTCTCTTCTGAGGCCACAAGAAGGCGCATCGAGCAAAATATTACTAATACACGTTTATTCAAAGCATAAGATAACATGACTATCTGTGAAAAAAGTGCATAATGTTTAAAATAATGTTTATAAACCAATTATAATTAAGTTGCTTAAACAGCTATAAACAAATCAGCATCATGTATGTATGCACAGTTTAATACAAAGGGCGGAAAGCCAATCACACAGAATACATTTTTCATTTAAAAACATGAGATGCAGTGAGAAAAACCCCCTCCATAAAGTCTCGATATGTTTTTTTCAAAGTTAAACTTGAAAAACTTTGCATTGGGAGACGGTATGGAAAAATATATTCTGTGCATCAAAAAATCCAAACCACCAATTAATTCATTTCAAATTTTGTCATAGATTGTACTGGACACCAAAGAAACGTTTCCTCATTAAATCATCTCCTAGTCCCCACTGTACCTTTTGTCCCTACCAACAAGTGGGAACAGTTA
>NW_015549581.1:1148217-1157212 GCF_001515605.1 Sinocyclocheilus anshuiensis
TAACTGTTCCCACTTGTTGGTAGGGACAAAAGGTACAGTGGGGACTAGGAGATGATTTAATGAGGAAACGTTTCTTTGGTGTCCAGTACAATCTATGACAAAATTTGAAATGAATTAATTGGTGGTTTGGATTTTTTGATGCACAGAATATATTTTTCCATACCGTCTCCCAATGCAAAGTTTTTCAAGTTTAACTTTGAAAAAAACATATCGAGACTTTATGGAGGGGGTTTTTCTCACTGCATCTCATGTTTTTAAATGAAAAATGTATTCTGTGTGATTGGCTTTCCGCCCTTTGTATTAAACTGTGCATACATACATGATGCTGATTTGTTTATAGCTGTTTAAGCAACTTAATTATAATTGGTTTATAAACATTATTTTAAACATTATGCACTTTTTTCACAGATAGTCATGTTATCTTATGCTTTGAATAAACGTGTATTAGTAATATTTTGCTCGATGCGCCTTCTTGTGGCCTCAGAAGAGAAGCCAAAAGCTTTTTTCACCCTAACTGAAATGATGCATTTTAAATTCGAATATAATTCGAATTTTGATAATATTTAAGTACAAAATTCGAATTTAGTTTTTCAGCCATTTTGACAGCCCTATAATGAATGGGAATGCTAACAGTTCTCCAGGTATGGACCTCCTCGGTCTGCTCTGGAATATTAGCATGTCATAGTGTATGAATAATGTACTTTCAAAATCCTTTGACTTGTGCTTTATTAAATTTAAGCGAGTGATGAAATCTGCGAACAGCTGTGCTGAAAAACAGTGGGGTGGAAAGAGATTTTGGAGCTGGCACTCACAAAAAGGCGCGACTTGGGCTGATTTGAAGTGACCATCTGTGGCATAATGAAAATCATGTTTGCAACTTTGAGTCTCTTCACGAAACAGCATTTATCCACGCTGCCACGGGCGTACACAATGCGCTGGCAGCTTTGCAATAAAGTGCAGCTTGTTTACATGCTTAACCAAGTACTCTATGTAATTCATTAAAATTCATCTTCTTTGCTCTCATTCAGGATTAATGACCGCAGGTAATCTGAGGTTGAAGATTTGAAGCAGTAGAGGAGATAAAATACAGCTTTAATGATTTTTCCACATCTGAGAGTAAACCAGGGCATCAGATGATTGCAACAACAACAAGTAGAGAAATCACAAGAAAATTATGTTTCTTTGCAGTGAATGAGAACGAAAGAGCTGAATATTCACTCTAGCATTCAAAAGTTAGGTCAAAAGATTTTCTTTTGAAAGAAATTAATTTTATTTATACAGAAATATTTTATACAGAAAAGATGCATTACATTGATAAAAGATATTTATAATGTTACAAAAGATTCATATTTCAAATAAATGCTTTTTGTTTGAAATTTCTATTTAATAAAAATCCTGGAAAAAATGTATCATGATTTCTACAAAATACTATTAGCACAACTTGTATTCAACATTGATAATAATAATCAAATGTTCTTGAGCAGCAAATCAGCATATTGGTATCATTTCTGAAAAGTCATGTTACACTGAAGACTGGAGTAATGAAGATAAAAATTTGGTTTTGCATCACAGGAAAAATTACATTTTGAAATACATTTAAATAGAAATTGGTTATTTTAAATGTTGCTGTATTTCTATCAAAATAAATGCATTTATTAATTCTTAATAAATGTTCTTGATCTTTTCTGACACAATTTGTCAGCAAAAATTACTCAAAATACAAAACCTATCTTCGCCTCTGAAATGTCACAGGTGGGGAAAATGATAAAGATCAACCATATAAAAATCATGCATTTCATTGATGCTTTTATCCAGTGTGTCCAAGCATTTTATCAGTAAAAATAATGACAATAATAAATAAAAACATCACACTTTATCATTTGTATAATTATTAATATTTATAATATTTATGTATTAATATAATTATTTATTTTTAATAACACATTGTCCATATATATATATATATGGACAATGTGTTATTAAAAATAAATAATTATATTAATACATAAATATTATAAATATTAATAATTATACAAATGATAAAGTGTGATGTTTTTATTTATTATTGTCATTATTTTTACTGATAAAATGCTTGGACACACTGGATAAAAGCATCAATGAAATGCATGATTTTTATATGGTTGATCTTTATCATTTTCCCCACCTGTGACATTTCAGAGGCGAAGATAGGTTTTGTATTTTGAGTAATTTTTGCTGACAAATTGTGTCAGAAAAGATCAAGAACATTTATTAAGAATTAATAAATGCATTTATTTTGATAGAAATACAGCAACATTTAAAATAACCAATTTCTATTTAAATGTATTTCAAAATGTAATTTTTCCTGTGATGCAAAACCAAATTTTTATCTTCATTACTCCAGTCTTCAGTGTAACATGACTTTTCAGAAATGATACCAATATGCTGATTTGCTGCTCAAGAACATTTGATTATTATTATCAATGTTGAATACAAGTTGTGCTAATAGTATTTTGTAGAAATCATGATACATTTTTTCCAGGATTTTTATTAAATAGAAATTTCAAACAAAAAGCATTTATTTGAAATATGAATCTTTTGTAACATTATAAATATCTTTTATCAATGTAATGCATCTTTTCTGTATAAAATATTTCTGTATAAATAAAATTAATTTCTTTCAAAAGAAAATCTTTTGACCTAACTTTTGAATGCTAGAGTGAATATTCAGCTCTTTCGTTCTCATTCACTGCAAAGAAACATAATTTTCTTGTGATTTCTCTACTTGTTGTTGTTGCAATCATCTGATGCCCTGGTTTACTCTCAGATGTGGAAAAATCATTAAAGCTGTATTTTATCTCCTCTACTGCTTCAAATCTTCAACCTCAGATTACCTGCGGTCATTAATCCTGAATGAGAGCAAAGAAGATGAATTTTAATGAATTACATAGAGTACTTGGTTAAGCATGTAAACAAGCTGCACTTTATTGCAAAGCTGCCAGCGCATTGTGTACGCCCGTGGCAGCGTGGATAAATGCTGTTTCGTGAAGAGACTCAAAGTTGCAAACATGATTTTCATTATGCCACAGATGGTCACTTCAAATCAGCCCAAGTCGCGCCTTTTTGTGAGTGCCAGCTCCAAAATCTCTTTCCACCCCACTGTTTTTCAGCACAGCTGTTCGCAGATTTCATCACTCGCTTAAATTTAATAAAGCACAAGTCAAAGGATTTTGAAAGTACATTATTCATACACTATGACATGCTAATATTCCAGAGCAGACCGAGGAGGTCCATACCTGGAGAACTGTTAGCATTCCCATTCATTATAGGGCTGTCAAAATGGCTGAAAAACTAAATTCGAATTTTGTACTTAAATATTATCAAAATTCGAATTATATTCGAATTTAAAATGCATCATTTCAGTTAGGGTGAAAAAAGCTTTTGGCTTCTCTTCTGAGGCCACAAGAAGGCGCATCGAGCAAAATATTACTAATACACGTTTATTCAAAGCATAAGATAACATGACTATCTGTGAAAAAAGTGCATAATGTTTAAAATAATGTTTATAAACCAATTATAATTAAGTTGCTTAAACAGCTATAAACAAATCAGCATCATGTATGTATGCACAGTTTAATACAAAGGGCGGAAAGCCAATCACACAGAATACATTTTTCATTTAAAAACATGAGATGCAGTGAGAAAAACCCCCTCCATAAAGTCTCGATATGTTTTTTTCAAAGTTAAACTTGAAAAACTTTGCATTGGGAGACGGTATGGAAAAATATATTCTGTGCATCAAAAAATCCAAACCACCAATTAATTCATTTCAAATTTTGTCATAGATTGTACTGGACACCAAAGAAATGTTTCCTCATTAAATCAGCTCCTAGTCCCCACTGTAGTTTTTGTCCCTACCAACAAGTGGAAACATTCATGCATATGGTGTGGGAATGTGAAAAGGTTTATGAGTTTTGGGAAAAAATCTCATCAATACTTTCTGATATGATAGGAAAAGATATACCAGTGCAACCAGTTGTGCTTCTTCTAAATGATGATTCCAGGTTATGTTTCACAGAGCAACAAAGAAAGATCTGGCTGGCAGGACTAACATCTGCCAAAAAGATAATTGCACAAAGATGGGTCCCTCCCCTTACTTTATCTGTGCGACAATGGCTACTTCAGTTTCATGATATAGTAATGTTAGAACTCTCAACAGCCAGAATAAACAAAGCTAGAGCCTCAACCCTTGAGGCATGGAAAGCTGTTGCAGATGGATTGACAGAAATGCTTCAAGATGGTAGAATTTAATTTGGGGTATAATTTGGATTTTCAAACCTCTGATGATCTAGGTGCTACTCTACTTATCCTGAGTTTATGTTGCAGACTGTATCTGTATTTATTTATTCTTTTTTTTGTATTTATTTATTTTATTTATTGTATTGTGATATTATGTAAATCGATTTGATTGCAATGTATTGTAATGTGGCCTGGACCGCTGGGGGGGGGGAGGCTATAATTTTAGCCTATAAATATGACATAATCTTTGGCAATATTCAGCGCATGTGAATGCGCAGGACGCATTTGCTGTAGCAGCGCGGACACACATACCGGAAGCGTTCACTCGGATGAGAGCGCAAAAACACAACACAAAAATGAATGAAACAGATCGACAGGCTCTATAAAAGTAACTGTTCAAAAACAAGGCGCATTAAAATGTGAAGCCGAGCGCCAGTCAGGGTCGCGATGAAAATAGTGTGTGCGTTTAAGATTATTAGGGTAATCTGCAGGAAGCGCATAAAGACAATCAAGTGTGAGATTATCAGTGCATCTTCAGTCATGTATTCACTCAGATAAAGACTGTAATTTCCTTCTTAAGAAAAAAATGAACATGTTGTTAAGAACATATATATTTGAGAACTTAATGAGAATTTTTCAAGAATTGCACTTAAGAACATTCTTACGAACTTCGTGGAATTTATCTTAAGAAATTTCTTAACTTATTTCTTAAGAAGATTTTCGTGAATCCGGCCCCTGTTGTCACTATTAACTGACTATTAACTACAACATTTGCCTCAATAAACTCCTAATTTGCAGCTTATTAATAGTTAGTAAGGTAGTTGTTAAGTTTATGGGGTATAATTTGGTTTTTCAAACCTCTGATGATCTAGGTGCTACTCTACTTATCCTGAGTTTATGTTGCAGACTGTATCTGTATTTATTTATTCTTTTTTTTGTATTTATTTATTTTATTTATTGTATTGTGATATTATGTAAATCGATTTGATTGCAATGTATTGTAATGTGGCCTGGACCGCTGGGTGACCGCTGGTGGTTGGTTCAGAGGGTCAGCTTGTTCTGTTTATTGTTGGTTTCTCCCAAGGTTTTTTCTCCATTCTGTCACCGATGGAGTTTTGGTTCCTTGCCGCTGTCGCCTCTGGCTTGCTTAGTTGGGGACACTTCATTTCCAGCGATACTGTTGACTTGATTGCAAAGATACTATTTAAACTGAGCTGGATGTTGACATCACTGAATTCAATGATGAACTGTCTTTAACTGAAAAATTTGTGTTTACTATTGTCATTTTGCATTATTGACACTATTTTCCTAATTAATGCTGTTCAGTTGCTTTGACACAATCTGTATTGTTAAAAGCGCTATATAAATAAAGGTGACTTGACTTGACTTGACTATTGTGAAGATGATTTTGGACAATTGTATGGGACCCTATATATGTAAAATCAATAAAAAGTTGATCCCAAAAAAAAAAGTGAAACTTGCATTAATTTACATGGCTTTCTAAACATGCGGCTCCTTTTTTGCGAGATGCGAGTGCAACGGTAATAGATGTCCCTCTAGAAAATGCTCAAAATATGTGTTCTGTGTGAACGGCTTGGTTTCAGTTTTGATGTAAACAAGATCTTCTCCGCATTGATGTTCTCTTTTTCCGCAATATTTTTAATTGACAACACAGCAGCGCCGCATCTAGTGGCTTCAACTGGATAGGCTAACAGAAACATTAAAATGCAACGCCACTTACATCGTCATCTCATCTCGTGCACCACTGATAAGGCTGCCTGATGCACACCTAAAATCCGAATGTGGATTTTTATTTTAAATTGGACGAATATTCGAAATTCGAAATTCGAAAAAAATTTTGACAGCCCTACTTGGTATCGATACACTTTTCCAGATTCGATTTTGATTCGCTAGCCTTTCATTTGATTTTGACTTGATTCAATATTAGTTTCATTTTGTTTCATTTGGGTGCATTTATAGATTAAATTTGAATGATTCTTTTGATTAAATTCAATATGATTTGATTTGGTTTTGATTATTTGATTTTGATTTGACTTGATATTAATTTGATTCTGATCTGATTCATTTGAGTACATTTACATTTACAGATTTGACTTTATTTTGATTCATAAGCCATTGATTTAATTGAATACTTGATTTGATTTGGTTTAATATTTGTTTAATTCTGATTCATTTGGGTGCATTTTCAGATTCAGATTGATTCTGATTCGCAAGCCCTTGATTTGATTTAATGTTTTGATTTAATTCAATATCGGTTTGGTTAAATTTTGATTGAATTCCTCTGATTCGTTTGGGTATATTTAAGGAACAGTGCCCATTTTTCTTTGTAAATTAAGGACATTTTCTCATCTATTGCTGTAAAACTTCTAATTTTATATATTACAAAAATATCAATGAGTCGTTATTATAAAAAAAAAATACAAATTATATTACGAATTTAAAAATCAACAACCAAAAGTTACATTTAATTTCTTGTGTAAAATTGAGGTTGTTTAGAATTATTATAAAATCCTAAACTGTATTGTTGTAAACTCAAATGTGACTCCCATGATGTATAACAAATATAGGTTTCTGAGTTTGTGTTTGTTTGTTTGTTTAGAATGATTCAGTAGAAGGACTGACTCAAATAAGTCATGCGTTTTACACATTTTTACCCAGCCCTACAGTTTATGACTGGAGCATGCAGTATTGGAAATATCACTGAAATCTTCATTTGTAACTTCACTGAAATATTTGAATTTATAATTGTAATTGAACAAATAATTTCCAGAAATTGTAATGCTTTATTTGATACTGATGTGTCACAGTTTTAAGATGAAGTGGTGTGTAGTAGTGCTGAATGGCACTGGACTTTCCCTCTCTGATCCTCTCATTGGGTCACGCATGTACAAACTACCATAATCTCTCCAGCTCCCTCCCCATGTGGATGTTTTCTGGATTAATCGAGGCAAAAGCCATGTCAGCAAGTTAACAATTAGAAGTATTTCACTGGTTCTTATCGCTACTTATCTCGTTTTCTTACAAATTCTCCTCTGTTGATCATTTACTGACATACCCATAATTCTTTGCACACATTTGCAGGTTTGGTATTTAGAGAATCTTGACCATTATGTTTTAGAGAATCGAGGCAAAACCCATGTCAGCAAGATAACAATTAGAAATATTTCACCGGTTCTTATCTCATTTTCTCACAAATTCTCCTCTGTTGATCATTTACTGAAATACCCATAATTCTTTGCGCACATTTGTTGGTTTAGTAATTAGACAATCTTTCTTATCCATCTTCTTTTTTGATGTTTATAGTCTATAAACTATATTTAACGTGCAAAGCTGACATCCCACTTCCATTTCCAAACCAATGAACAGATTGCAGACCAAAAGCATTCAAGTCTCTTTATCACCTACTTTATATATTCCGATCACCAGCTTAATGCATTAATCTGTTTTAGTGCTTCATAAGAAAGGACACAGGACACTAAGTGTTTTACAAACAGAGTGAAAATAATGTCTGACAGATGGAGTGAATCTGATAAACTGAATTCTTTAAAGGGGTCATATGATGCTTTTTTAAAGATCATTATTTTGTGTATTTGGTGTAACAGAATATGTTGACATGCTTTAATGTTCAAAAAACACATTATTTTTCAAATACTGTACATTATTATAGATCCTCTATGCCCCGCCTCTCTCAAGGAAAACTTGAAATCGCATCATATGACCCCTTTAATGATTGCGCCACCCATTGTGTGCATAGTGAGTGTGTGTGTGTGTGTGTGTGTGTGCATATAGTTTCTGCATGTGACTGGAGAGGATTAGGGCAGTCCTGTGATGTGCCGTATTGCGACGCTTTGAGTTAATGCACCGTAAGCCAGACATTTATCTCTGGAGGTTTGAGCCTGACCGTGACTGCTAGTTGTCCTTGTGCAGTGTAGAGTTACAAACCAATCCATTACAGACCTGACCACAGAAGTGACTATTAATAATGGCTACAGAAATTAGTGTTGTTTGCTAAGGCAAGCATCGGTATTATTACTGGCTCATACTTTGGCTAAGTCATTCAAACAAAACCCTGAACCTAATTATTAAGGGGGTAGTTCACCCAAAAATGAGTCTTCACTCACCTGCATGTCGTTCCAAACCTGTATGACTTTCTTTCTTCTGCAGAACACAAAAAATATATATTTTGAAGAACATTGGGGGTCCGAACAACCCTTTGACTTTCATTGTATGGAGAAGAAAGTAAGTCAGAAATACAGGTTTGAAACAACATGAGGGTGTGTAAATGATGACAGAATCCTTATTTTTGGGTGAACTACCCTTGATTGAAATCTGAAATGATTACTTCTACCTTTCTAATTTTGTCTGATGTATTTCATTTCTGCCTGGTGGATGATAAAGCATGCAAAAGAAAAATTGCAGCCATCATAGACCATGACACATGCGCATGCTAATATTCCAGGGCGAGAACGTGCAGCTGACTTGTGTGTGTTTTGCACTTTAGTGTCAGTGTGATTTTCAGGCCTGTTATAAACTAAACCTTAGATGACGACATCATGTCCAGAGCCTAATAATCTGACTGGACATGCTTCGTATGGCACACACGGACTACGTTTACATGGACATCAGTAATATAATTATTTACCTTATTCTAAATAAGCCAATATTATGATTATGGTGTTTACATGAGTTGCTTTTA
>NW_015549581.1:1161256-1162947 GCF_001515605.1 Sinocyclocheilus anshuiensis
GTCTTCCGAGCATGGAGGAAATCATCAGACGGCTCATGGAGATAACGATCCGACAACAGCAGTTCTCCGAGCAGCTCGCTACAAGACAGAAACGGGCAGAGCACATGGTAGAACAGCTTAGAGGTGGTGCTGCTTCCCGAGCCCTGTGCGCAAGCACACCACTTTCTCACTAAGCTCAGTGACCAAGATGACATCGAAGCATATTTGCATACGTTTGAGGTGATCGCCGCACAGGAGGAGTGGGAAAAAGAGCAGTGGGCCCGCATAATAGCGCACTTCTTGACGGGGGAAGCGCAACGGGCTTATTATTCATTGCAGCCCCACAAAATGAATGAATGAAGCATTTATATTACGCTTTTTTATGTATTGCTGTACACTCAAAGCGCTTTACAAGCATATCATGGGATCTGTCCTCAACCACCAACAGAGTGCAGCATCCACCTGGATAATGCGACAGCAGCCACAGTACAATGGCGCCAGTGCGCTCACCACACACCAGCTATAGGTGGAGAGGAGAGAGAGATAGAGCCAATTCAATGGATGGGGATTATTAGGAGACCATGATTGACAAGGGCCAGTGGAGGGAATTTGGCCAGGACACCGGGGATATACCCCTACTCTTTTCAAGAAATGCCATGGGATTTTTAATGACCACAGAGAGTCAGGACCTCAGTTTAACATCTCATCCAATGGATGGTGCTTTTTGATAGTATAGTGTCCCCGTCATTATACTGGGGCATTAGGACCCACACAGACCACAGGTTGAGCACCTCCTGCTGGTCTCACTAACACCTCTTCCAACAGCAACCTAGTTTTCCAAGGAGGTCTCCCATCCAGGTACTAACCAGGCTCAATCCTGCTTAGCTTCAGTGGGCAACCAGTATTGGGCTACAGGGTGATATGGCTGTGGTAATGACGACTACGACTAGGTGCCTAAGGGAGAAATCCTGGCCCGAGTGGGTCTTTCGGCCATTTAACGTCAGTTTTATGAAGCAATGTGAGAGCTTTTTTTGCACCAAAAAAAACAACAACTTTATTTGTTAATTGTTAATCTTGCAGCCACGTTCACAAGAGCACCATGATGCATGCATGTTTTTTACGCGAGAGCAGACATTGGCTACGTTTACATGGACATCAGTAATATAATTATTTACCTTATTCTGAATAAGACAATATTACGATTAAGGTGTTTACATGAGTTGCTTTTAGAATATTCCATTCATGTTCCCGTTTTACATGTTATAGTACATAGATCGATTAATGGCACGTCATTATGTCACCATGCGACACAATCCGACGTCCCCTCCAGAATTTCACGTATAAACATATAGTTCGTCGTCGTTATGATGGCATGTACAGTTTTGGGTGTTTCATTTTTAATTTACTGAAAGCTTCAAGTGCAATTAATTCTTTGTCATGCTGTACGTGCAAACAGACAACGGCGTTGTTGAAGCCATACTCTTTTGTTTGCCATCAAACGGTTGACCACTGCCGTGTGTGTATCCTGTCGTAAAATGCGCCGAAAAGTCCTACACAATGGTAATAATGTGATTAAGGTGTGTACATGTCTACATGACTAAAATAGGAATACTCCACGTCTTAATTTGATTTCTGTTTACTTCGAATATGACTTTAGCCGGATTAAGGTAATCAAAAATCTCTGTTTACATGGTAGATTCTTAATCAGAGTA